>NC_069499.1:515985181-516285181 GCF_027579735.1 Bombina bombina | reverse complement strand
TTTACTGGCATGTTAATCGTTTTTTGTGAGGTACTTGGTGATAAAACTTATTGGGGCATGATTTTTACCACATGGCCATCTTTGTTTTCTGCATAGAAACAGTTATCTGAGCTTCCCCACTGTTGTAATATGAGTGGGAGGGGCCTATTTTAGCGCTTTTTTGCGCAGTAAAAATTCAGTCACAATCTGTCTACTTCATCCTCCATGATCCAGATCGTCTCTAGAGAGCTCAAGGGTCTTCAAAATTCACTTTGAGGGAGGTAATCAGTCACAGCAGATCTGTGACAGTGTGTTTGACTGTGAGAAAAACGTTAATTATTAAATTGTTATCCGTTTTTGGGTTTTAAGGGGTTAATCATCCATTGGCTGGTGGGTGCAATCCTTTGCTAACCTAATACATTTACAGTGAAAAATGGGTTGCTATAACTATTTTGGTTCATTGTTATTTCAACAGTGACAGCTTTTTGTGCTTCTTAAAGGCACAGTAGCGTTTTTTTATATTGCTTGTAAATTTATTTAGAAAAGTATTTCCAAGCTTGCTAGTTTCATTGCTAGTCTGTTTAAACATGTCTGACTCAGATGAATCTCTTTGTTCACTATGTTTAAAGGCCAATGTGGAGCCCAATAGAAATTTGTGTACTAATTGCATTGATGTTACTTTAAATAAAAGTCAATCTTTACATGCAAAGAAATTATCACCAGACAACGAGGGGGAAGTTATGCCGACTAACTCTCCTCACGTGTCAGTACCTTCGCCTCCCGCTCAGGAGGTCCGTGATATTGTGGCGCCAAGTACATCACAGAGGCCCATACAAATCACTTTGCAAGACATGGCTACTGTTATGACAGAAGTTTTATCTAAATTGCCAGAATTAAGAGGCAAGCGCGATAGCTCTGGGTTAAGGACAGAGCGCGCTGATGATGTGAGAGCCATGTCTGATACTGCGTCACAATTTGCAGAACATGAGGACGGAGAGCTTCATTCTGTGGGTGACGGATCTGATCCAGGGAGACCGGATTCAGAGATTTCTAATTTTAAATTTAAGCTTGAAAACCTCCGTGTATTGCTAGGGGAGGTATTAGCGGCTCTGAATGATTGTAACACGGTTGCAATTCCAGAGAAATTATGTAGGCTGGATAAATACTATGCGGTGCCGGTGTGTACTGACGTTTTTCCTATACCTAAAAGGCTTACAGAAATTATTAGCAAGGAGTGGGATAGACCCGGTGTGCCCTTTTCCCCACCTCCTATATTTAGAAAAATGTTTCCTATAGACGCCACCACACGAGACTTATGGCAGACGGTCCCTAAGGTGGAGGGAGCAGTTTCTACTTTAGCTAAGCGTACCACTATCCCGGTGGAGGATAGTTGTGCCTTTTCAGATCCAATGGATAAGAAATTAGAGGGTTACCTTAAGAAAATGTTTGTTCAACAAGGTTTTATCTTACAGCCCCTTGCATGCATTGCACCTGTCACTGCTGCGGCGGCATTCTGGTTTGAGTCTCTGGAAGAGACCATTCGCACTGCTCCATTGGATGAAATCATGAACAAGCTTAAAGCACTTAAGCTAGCTAACGCATTTGTTTCTGATGCCGTCGTACATTTAACCAAACTTACGGCTAAGAACTCCGGATTCGCCATCCAAGCGCGCAGAGCGCTATGGCTTAAATCCTGGTCAGCTGACGTGACTTCTAAATCTAAATTGCTTAATATTCCTTTCACAGGGCAGACCTTATTCGGGCCCGGCTTGAAAGAAATTATAGCTGACATTACGGGAGGTAAGGGCCATGCTCTACCTCAGGACAGGGCCAAATCAAAGGCCAAACAGTCTAATTTTCGTGCCTTTCGCAACTTCAAGGCAGGAGCAGCATCAACTTCCTCCGCTCCAAAACAGGAAGGAGCTGTTGCTCGTTACAGGCAGGGCTGGAAAGCTAACCAGTCCTGGAACAAGGGCAAGCAGGCCAAGAAACCTGCTGCTGCCCCTAAGACAGCATGAAGAGCGGGCCCCCTATCCGGAAACGGATCTAGTGGGGGGCAGACTTTCTCTCTTCGCCCAGGCTTGGGCAAGAGATGTCCAGGATCCCTGGGTGTTGGAGATTATATCTCAGGGATATCTCCTGGACTTCAAAACCTCTCCTCCACGAGGGAGATTTCATCTTTCAAGGTTATCAACAAACCAAATAAAGAAAGAGGCGTTTCTACGCTGTGTACAAGACCTCTTACTAATGGGGGTGATCCACCCAGTTCCGCGGACGGAACACGGGCAAGGATTCTATTCAAATCTATTTGTGGTTCCCAAGAAAGAGGGAACCTTCAGACCAATCTTGGACTTAAAAATCCTAAACAAATTCCTAAGAGTTCCATCATTCAAAATGGAAACTATTCGAACCATCCTTCCCATGATCCAAAAGGTCAGTACATGACAACTGTGGACTTAAAGGATGCCTACCTTCACATACCGATTCACAAGGATCATTATCGGTACCTAAGATTTGCTTTCCTAGACAGGCATTACCAGTTTGTAGCTCTTCCTTTCGGATTAGCTACGGCTCCAAGAATCTTTACAAAGGTTCTGGGCTCACTTCTGGCGGTACTAAGACCGCGAGGCATAGCGGTGACTCCGTACCTAGACGACATTCTGATACAAGCGTCAAGTTTTCAAACTGCCAAGTCTCATACAGAGATAGTTCTGGCATTTCTGAGGTCGCATGGGTGGAAGGTGAACGTGGAAAAGAGTTCTCTATTACCACTTAAAAGGGTTCCCTTTCTAGGGACTCTTATAGATTATGTAGAGATGAAAATTTACCTGACAGAGGCCAGGTTATCAAAACTTCTAAATGCTTGCCATGTCCTTCATTCCATTTCACACCCGTCAGTAACTCAGTGCATGGAAGTAATCGGCTTAATGGTAGCGGCAATGGACATAGTACCATTTGCACGCCTGCATCTCAGACCGCTGCAATTGTGCATGCTAAGTCAGTGGAACGGGGATTACTCAGATTTGTCCCCCCTACTAAATCTGGATCAAGAGACCAGAGATTCTCTTCTATGGTGGCTTTCTCGGCCACATCTGTCCAAGGGGATGACCTTTCGCAGGCCAGATTGGACGATTGTAACAACAGATGCCAGCCTCCTAGGCTGGGGCGCTGTCTGGAATTCCCTGAAGGCTCAGGGACTATGGACTCAGGAGGAGAAACTCCTCCCAATAAATATTCTGGAGTTAAGAGCAATATTCAATGCTCTCCTAGCTTGGCCTCAGTTAGCAACTCTGAGGTTCATCAGATTTCATGTCGGACAACATCACGACTGTGGCTTACATCAACCATCAAGGGGTAACCAGAAGTTCCCTAGCGATGTTGGAAGTCTCAAAGATAATTCGCTGGGCAGAGTCTCACTCTTGCCACCTGTCAGCGATTTACATCCCAGGCGTGGAGAACTGGGAGGCGGATTTTCTGAGTCGCCAGACTTTTCATCCGGGGGAGTGGGAACTTCATCCGGAGGTCTTTGCTCAACTGATTCTTCGTTGGGGCAAACCAGATCTGGATCTCATGGCGTCTCGCCAGAACGCCAAGCTTCCTTGTTACGGATCCAGGTCCAGGGACCCGGGAGCGGTGCTGATAGATGCTCTGACAGCCCTTTGGGTCTTCAACATGGCTTATGTGTTTCCACCATTCCCGATGCTTCCTTGTTTGATTGCCAGGATCAAACAGGAGAGAGCATCGGTGATTCTGATAGCGCCTGCGTGGCCACGCAGGACCTGGTATGCAGACCTAGTGGACATGTCGTCCTGTCCACCGTGGTCTCTGCCTCTGAGACAGGACCTTCTAATTCAGGGTCCTTTCAACCATCCAAATCTAATTTCTCTGAGGCTGACTGCTTGGAGATTGAACGCTTGATTCTATCAAAGCGTGGCTTCTCGGAGTCGGTTATTGATACCTTAATACAGGCTAGTAAGCCTGTTACCAGAAAGATTTACCATAAGATATGGCGTAAATATTTATATTGGTGCGAATCCAAGAGTTACTCATGGAGTAAGGTTAGGATTCCTAGGATATTGTCCTTTCTACAAGACGGTTTAGAAAAGGGCTTATCTGCTAGTTCGTTAAAGGGACAGATTTCTGCTCTTTCTATTCTTCTACACAAACGTCTGGCTGAAGTTCCAGACGTTCAGGCTTTTTGTCAGGCTTTAGCTAGGATTAAGCCTGTGTTTAAGACCGTTGCTCCGCCGTGGAGCTTAAACTTAGTTCTTAACGTTCTTCAAGGCGTTCCATTTGAACCCCTTCATTCCATTGATATCAAGCTGTTATCCTGGAAGGTTCTGTTTTTGATGGCTATTTCCTCGGCTCGAAGAGTCTCTGAGTTATCTGCCTTACATTGTGATTCTCCTTATCTGATTTTTCATTCAGACAAGGTAGTTCTGCGTACTAAACCTGGGTTCTTGCCTAAGGTAGTTTCTAACAGGAATATCAATCAAGAGATTGTTGTTCCATCACTGTGTCCTAACCCTTCTTCTAAGAAGGAACGACTTTTGGATAATCTGGACGTAGTCCGTGCCCTAAAGTTCTATTTGCAGGCAACTAAAGATTTTCGTCAAACTTCTTCCCTGTTTGTCGTTTACTCTGGACAGAGAAGAGGTCAAAAGGCTTCGGCTACCTCTTTCTCTTTTTGGCTTCGTAGCATAATACGTTTAGCCTATGAGACTGCTGGACAGCAGCCTCCTGAAAGGGTTACAGCTCATTCTACTAGAGCTGTGGCTTCCACCTGGGCCTTTAAAAATGAGGCCTCTGTTGAACAGATTTGCAAGGCTGCGACTTGGTCTTCGCTTCACACTTTTTCAAAATTTTTCTTCGGAGGCTATTTTTGGGAGAAAGGTACTTCAGGCAGTGGTTCCTTCTGTTTAATGTTCCTGCCTTGTCCCTCCCTTCATCCGTGTACTTTAGCTTTGGTATTGGTATTCCACAAGTAATGGATGACCCGTGGACTGACTACACTTAACAAGAGAAAACATAATTTATGCTTACCTGATAAATTTATTTCTCTTGTAGTGTAGTCAGTCCACGGCCCGCCCTGTCTTTAAGGCAGATCTAAATTTTAATTAAACTCCAGTCACCACTGCACCCTATGGTTTCTCCTTTCTCGTCTGGTTTTGGTCGAATGACTGAATATGACATGTGAGGGGAGGAGCTATGTAGCAGCTCTGCTTGGGTGATCCTCTTGCAGCTTCCTGTTAGGAAGAGATATATTCCACAAGTAATGGATGACCCGTGGACTGACTACACTACAAGAGAAATAAATTTATCAGGTAAGCATAAATTATGTTTTTCTTCTTTCACCTCAAAGTTTTACTTCTTGCTCCTTTTTTAATATAAAACTAGTGATTTCAGAAACATACACCTAATGCTGGAAAGCAGTTTAAAACTGTCATGTTGCAGTGTGAGTGAATACTCATTTATATACAGTGATATTTGTAGAGGCATTGTCAGTACATTTTAAAAGCTTAAGATACTTATATCTTGGTAATTATGTCTCATTTCAAGGAACAAAAAACAAAGTCAAAGTCAATTTTCTGAGCACAGAATTGTCACCCGGTTATATAAACAATGCACAGTGATAAAAAGTAACATCCTAGCTATTTAAAACAGATGCAAAAATATTTCTCACAATAAGTTCTAGACAATTTGCTAAAGTAGCAGGTTTCCCAGAGGTAAGCTCTCAATCACAGAAGCAATCACGACTACTAAACAAGATCATATATTTACAGTTAAAGGGACAGTCTAATCAAAATTAAACTTTCATGATTCAGATAGGGCATGTAATTTTAAACAACTTTCCAATTGACTTCTATTATCGAATTTGCTCAATTCTTTAGATATCCTTTGTTGAACAAATAGCAATGCACATGTGTGAGCCAATCACACGAGGCCTCTATGTGCAGCAACCAATAAGCAGCTACTGAGCATATCTAGATATGCTTTTCAGCAAGTTATATCAAGAGAATGAAGCAAATTAGATAATAGAAGTAAATTAGAAACTTGTTTAAAATGGCATGCTCTTTCTAAATCACAAAATAAAAAATGTGGGTTTCATGACCCTTTAAGTGCGTAAATAAATGGACACTGACACAAGTTTTGTTATTTTGTCGGTTTACCAAAATAAATTCAAGTTACAGTTAAATAATTAATATGGGCTTAAAGTGTAGTCTATCAGCTTTAATTTGAGGGCATTCACATCCAAATTGGAGGAAGGGTTTAGGAATTACAGCTCTTTAATATGTATCCCCTCATTTTCAAGAGACCAAACGTAATTGGACAATTGACTCAAAAGCTTTTTCATGAACAGTTGTGGGGTATTCCTTTGTTATTTCATCATCAATTAAGCAGGTAAAAAGTCTAGAGTTGATTCCAGGTGTGGCATTCGAATTTGGAAGCTGTTGCTGTGTACCCACAACATGATCAAATGAGCTTTCATTGTAAGTGAAAGAGGACATCCCTAGGGTGCAAAAATAAAAAATTAATCCATCAGAGAGATAGCAGGAGCATTAGGAGTGCAAATCAACAGTTTGGTGCATTCTTAGAAAAAAACAATGTACTGGTGAGCTCTGCAACACAAAAAGGTCTGGAGTAAATTCCAGGTGTGGCATTTGCATTTGGAAGATGTTGCTGTGAACCCACAACATGATCAAAGGAGCTCTCAATGCAAGTGAAACAGGCCATCCTTAAGCTACAAAAAAAAAAAAAAAAGAAATCCATCAGAGAGATAGTATGAACATTAGGCGTGGCCAAATCAACAGTTTGGTACATTCTGCGAAAAAAAGAACGTACTGGTGAGCTCTGCAGAAGACAACAGTGGTGGATGATTATAGGATCCTATCCATGGTAAAGAAAAACCCATTCACAACATCCAGCCAAGTGTAGAACACTCTCCAGGAGGTAGGCATATCATCCAAATCTACCATAAAGAGAAGACTTCAGAAGAGCAAATACAGTTCACCACAAGGTATTCATAAGCCTCAAGAATAGAAATTCTTTGGACAGAAGATCTAAGATCAACCTGTACCAGAATGATGGGAACAAAAAAGTATGAAGAAGGCTTGGAACGACTCATGATTCAAAGCATACCACATTGTCTGTAAAACAGGGTGGAGGCAGTGTGATGGCATGGGCATGCATTGTTTCCAGTGGCACTGGGTCACTAATGTTTATTGATGATGTGACAGAAGACAGAAGCAGCCGGATGAATTCTGAAGTGTATAGGGGTATATTGTCTGCTCAGATTCAGCCAAATTCAGCTATGTTGATTGGACAACGCTTTACTTTACAGATGGACAATGACCCAAAACATACTGTTAAAGCAGCCCAGGACTCGGGAGTTGTTTTATGGCAAAGTGGAATATTCTGCAATGGCCGAGTCAATCACCTGATCTCGACCTGATCGATCATGCATTTCACTTGCTGAAGACAAAACTTAAGCAGAAAGACTCAAGAACAAACAACAACTGAAGACAGCTGTAGTAAAGGTCTGGCAAAGCATCACAAAGGAGGAAACCCCGCATTTGGTGATGTCCATGCGTTCCAGACTTAAAGCAGTCATTGCCTGCAAAGGATTCTTGACAAAGTATTAAAAATTAACATTTTATTTATGATTGTGTTAATTTGTCTGCACTTCAATTGCATCTTGGTTGTTTCATTTCAAATCTATTGTGGTGGCGTACAGAGCCAGAATTATTAACATTTTTCAGTGTCCAAGTATTTACGAACCTAACCTCGTTCTGTTTCACCACCTCATTTTTGTGTAACCAGGTCCAGTCCATGCAAAACGTTTTTGTCCATATTGTTGGCCTTGCATTACTATGAAGAGCACCTCAAGTGTTACACAGAGGCATGTAAGCCACTTCAAAGTAAAGATAAAATTGAGGTAATTGTTTTAGTTGTCATTGGTAAATTTGAATGGTTTTAAAGAAACAAATATATAGATCACTAATATTGTATAACCCAGAGAGGCTGGAGTTGATCCTGTAGCATCATGAACCTTGAGATCCTGCATGTTAAACGGTTTCATGCAGTTTAAATTGAAATGGAAACTAGGATGAAATACTTGTTTTTGCTATATATATATAAATATGCATTGTTCACCAGGGGTCCAAGTTTCTACGTCAGTATTTGTGTTTAGTATCATGATTTTATAATGATATTTAAATCTTAATGTGTTCACTATATAAAAGTGTTCATACAGAAGCCACTTGTTTCAAAGGTACCAGCAGTGGTGTTTTTATGTATTATTTTTATTGTGATGTATTTTTTATGATGTTTAGTGGTGTTAAACATTTTATGATTGCACTATTGCTTGCATATAACTGTGTAACCCCTGCAAAATGGATTAAACACATAGTTAAAGATAGCTCCAGAGCAGCAATGTGCTACTAGGAGCTAGCTGCACACATCTGGTGACCAATGACAAAAGACAAGTATGTAGCTACTTTTTACCAGCTAGTTCCACTTCCCAGTACTATATGGTCAAAGTATTTGGGCACCCCTACTAATGACTGAGTTCAAGAGGTGTTTCAACCAGATCCATTGCCAAAAGCTGCATAAAATCCAGACATTGGCATTTTAATAGGTGGTACTGACAAGCTTAGTGACTTCAAATGTGGCATTGTCTATGGATGCCAGCTTTGCCACAAGTCAGTTTATGAAGTTTCTGCTTTACTAGATCTACCCCAGTAAACTATGCTATTATTGTGAAGTGGAAACATCTAGAAGTAAGAACAAACGGAATGTGGGGACACTTTTCTCTACTTGCATATCCTGTAAGGTTGTGGGAATAGAGATTGGCAGATATGAGGGCCTTAGTGGCTCATGGAATCAAGTTTCTGTTAGCCTTCAAATTGTGAGATAGGTGATCTACTGTACCGACATGCATTCAGGGTTTGTATATGGGACACTGAGATCTGTGTTTACTCCAGACGACCTAGACATCCCCAGATCTGGCATGGGCTAAAGGTCTAATCAGACTATGTGATATCTCCATTAGAAGCTTGATTTGAAGCTACCTACTTTCTTATAACGACCTTTGTAGTCTGACGCTTTTCTTTTTTCAGTAAACGTATTGAGTTCTTTTTTAATAAGACATTATTTACTAATTATTAAGGTGACACTATTCCATTACCATCGTATCAACATAGAATGTTTGCTTTTCTCTTCTCAGTGTATTTTGGGCCCATGTGTACTAAAAGGCAAACAAACAAGCTTCTCAACTTGACGGGCATCGGATTCTGTTCGTCCGCTGCCCGCATGTGTCCGCTGCCCATATATATCATTACACGCTCAACTGAGCATGTAAAGCCCGCCTCTTCTTTTGCGCAACCAATCATTTGAGAGAAAGTCTTGTCAATCACAACGACCGAGCGTCATCAGATTGCTGCTTCTTGTATTGCAGGAAGCAGGCTTGCATGTGCAAACCTTCCCCACAAGGGCTCCGGAGCAGATCATGCTGCTTTGTACATGGAGCCTTTAAAATGATCATCTCAGTGGCCTTAAGCAGGTAACTTTAAATCAGTTGCATTTATTCTTGACAGAGGTAAAATGGTAGCTTTATACCTACATATCATGGTCTAGTTATTCAGTTTCATGGCTGATGTAATTATATTATATTATTATTATTATAATTTATTTGTATGGCGCCACAAAATTCCATAGCACTGGATGGTGCTAAATCTGACTGGCTATTTGGGGCTATATCCAGTAATATAGTATATGAAAGATATAGTATTGTATCTGATTAATGGTTAATATCATTGTGCTTTAGAAACATGGACCTGTTTCATAAGCACTCCCGTTTTACTTTATAATCAATATTGTACAAATTCTGCTATTACACTTGGCCAGTGTGGCAAATATACAGATATATATATATATATATATATATATATATATATATATACAGTTGTGCTCATAAGTTTACATACACTGGCAGAATTTATGATTATTCTGCTGTAGCCAATGACAGGTCGACTTGGCCTTGTGTTTAGGATCATTGTCATGTTGGAATGTCCAAGTACGTCCCATGTGCAGCTTCCGGGCTGATGAATGCAAATTTTCCTCCAGTATTTTTTGATAACATACTGCATTCATCTTGCCATCAATTCTGACCAAGTTTCTTGTGCCTTTTGTAGCTCACGCATCCCCAAAACATCAGCGATCCACCTCCACAAGGAATGGTGTACCTTTCAGCATAGGCCTTGTTGACTCCTCTTTAAATGTAGCATTTATGGTTGTGGTCAAAAAGCTCAATTTTGGTCTCATCACTCCAAATGACTTTGTGCCAGAAGGTTTGAGGCTTGTCTCTGCTGTTTGGCGTATTGTAAGTGGGATACTTTGTGGCTTTTGCGTAGTAATGGCTTTCTTCTGGCGACTCGACCATGCAGCCCATCTTTCTTCAAGTGCCTCCTTATTGTGCATCTTGAAACAACCACACCACATGTTTTCAGAGAGTCCTGTATTTCACCTGAAGTTATTTGTGGTTTTTTCTTTGCATCCCAAACAATTTTCCTGGCAGTTGTGGCTGAAATTTTAGTTGGTCTACATGACCGTGGTTTGGTTTCAACAGAACCCCTCTTTTTACACTTCTTGATTAGAGTTTGAACACTGCTGATTGGCATTCTCAATTCCTTGATAATAAATGGCTTCATCCAAACACTAACCATGAGTGAAAGAAAAGTTTTTGCGTTATCATTCATATTCTCTGAAAAATGGCCAAGAAAACATAAATTCTGACAGGGTATGCAAACTTATGAGCACAACTGTAGATATATATACTATATATATATATATATATATATATATATATATATATATATATATATATATATATATATATATATATATATATATATATATATATATATATATATATATACAGTTGTGCTCATAAGTTTACATACACTGGCAGAATTTATGATTTCTTGGCCATTTTTCAGAGAATATGAATGATAACACAAACTTTTCTTTCACTCATGGTTAGTGTTTGGCTGAAGCCATTTATTATCAATCAACTGTGTTTTCTCTTTTTAAATCATAATGACAACAGAAACTGCCCAAATGACCCTGATCAAAAGTTTACATATCCCAGTTCTTAATACTGTGTATTGACCCCTTTAACATCAATGACAGCTTTAAGTCTTTTGTGGTATTTGTGGATGAGGCTCTTTACTTTCTCAGATGGTAAAGCTGCCCATTCTTCCTGGCAAAAAGCCTCCAGTTCCTGTAAATTCTTGGGCTGTCTTGCATGAACTGCACGTTTGAGATCACCCCAGTGTGGCTTAATGATATTGAGAACCTACAACAATCCGATTGGTCTGGGAGCTCAGTCAAACAGTACTGACCAACCCACTATTCACACTACTCACAAAGTGTGAAAAAAACAAAAGCTAGAATACAATTGGGGGGGTGGGTGGCGCCACCTAAGGCTGACTGTGTATATATATATATATGAGAACAAAAAGGAGCAGGGTGGCGCAGAAAAACCAAAAGCTAGAGAACACAGTCAATATACAACTATGTAAAAACAGAACAGCAAATATGATAAAATATAGTATATAGAATATAGATAAATGAACATCAAATACATAAAACAGATAAAAGACCATATATATCAAAGGGAGATATAAGGTGCATGTAGAATAGGCCTAAGCCCAATAAATAGTCTCAAATAAGTTAATCCAGTGCACACCAAATGTGGAGAAAAAACAGTCTTCATGCGATAGTCCCCTAGTGGATGTACACTTACTTCCAAGGACCTCAATCAAATGAGGTAAGAATGTAGCACTTTCATAAATAAGCCGGGCACCTCCTGTAGAATGGATGGGATACGATAACTGTGGATCTCTTAGTATATACTCTTCGGTATCTTGGAAATTATATGATAGTATAACCTTCCCAGACTCCTTGTGCTCTCTTTAATGAGTGGTAGCGAAATACTTAAAAATATAAGCTGTTTTCCTTTCTTCCTCAGTCATTGCTTCAGACCTGTGGCTACAGGAGAGTAAATAGTTGTGCTCTAGGGGGTGATGTGTGCCCTGCAAAGCTGCTGCTCTCGCGAGCTGTGTGCCTTCTGTCTACCTTCTCTGAAGCTTGATTTCTTCCTGGACAGACTGCAGCTCCCAAGCCACTTTCTGTCTTGCAGCATCCCCTCCCCCTTCCTTTACCGACAGCCAGTGCACTGCTCACCTACAGGGCTAAGGTGGATAGAGAGAGCGTGTGAGTTGAGCTGCTGAAGGAGTGGCACCCCGGGGCACAGGGCTTCACCTACACAGCTCGCGAGAGCAGCAGCCAAAAGACTGCACTTAAGATCTCAGTACTCACACAGTCACATGAGGAAATTTTCGGCTTGCAAGCTATTCATCCAGAAGTATACCTCTTAACTTGAAAAAGAAACAAGCGATTCATCCGCCATTCACCTTCTCTCTCCCGGTCAGTGCTGGTTAGGTGGTGTGACGTAGGAAGTGGGAGTGGTAACTTCTTTACCCACTTCTTCATGATAGGTCAGGATCCCACAAGCTCTATCTCATAGGTTGTCAGCGCTTCCAGCTGGTACGCTTGGTTAAGCCTCCTCCAAATATAAAATACAATATAGACGTTCGGCTTTTCCAGAAATACAGTTCTATACAGGCTATAAAGACTCTAGAATCACTTCTTGCTGACAATGAGCAAGCAGAGGCATTAGATACCTCCAAGAAAGAAAGAGAGAAAGTGGTAATTAAACCTAAGTCAACATATATCCCTTCGCTTTTCCTGGTCCCATCTGTCAACATCTTCGTCAAACAAGTGGAAAAGGAGATTCAATCACTTGGAGATGGACAGAGAGATGACAATTTGGAACCATGGGAAAGGAAGGCATTAAAGGAATTGAGTAGTTCTAAGAACCTAATAATAAGCCTACGGACAAGGGTAGGAATTTGGTCCTGATGGATGAGTGCCTTTATGTTGATGAGCTAAAACGTCAACTGAATGATAAGGATCAGTGTCCATTGGACAAAATTAAACTCTCTCTGTTTAAGCTGTTGAATGATGCAAAAAGTAATCGGGTAATTACCCCAAAAGAGTTTCTATTCCTATCCTGAACATCCAGTAATGCCGGTTTTCTATGTCCTTCCGAAATTGCACAAAAATATGAAATGTCCTCCCAGTAGGCCTATTGTCTCTGGGATTGGAAGTGTCACCAAGAGAATTGGCGAGTATATAGACCAACACGTGCGCCCTTTCTTGGTGATTCTTCCATCATACGTGAAGGATACAACTGACCTTTTGAGAAGGTTAGATGGTATCTCTGTAAGTAAAACCACAATATTAGCATCGTTAGATGTAGAAAGCTTATATTCATCAATACCCCATAAGGTAGGCCTTACAGCTATCAGAGGTTTCTTAGACACTAGAGGCCCTGAACACAAAGAGCACACAGATTTTGTAGTATCCTTATTGAAATTCATCTTAGAAAATAATGTGTTCTCTTTTGACGGTAAAGTGTATCGACAACTGAGAGGAACAGCGATGGGGGCAGTTTGTGCCCCAACCTATGCCTGCCTGCATTTAGGGGCCTGGGAGCTGTTTGATATTTTTGAGAATTATAGTGACATAACTGATGAACACATTCAAATGTGGGTCTGGTATGTGGATGATGTGCTCATCTTCTGGGACGGCACAACTGATTAATTCAAGGATTTTATA
This sequence comes from Bombina bombina, assembly GCF_027579735.1. Taxonomy (NCBI): domain Eukaryota; kingdom Metazoa; phylum Chordata; class Amphibia; order Anura; family Bombinatoridae; genus Bombina; species Bombina bombina. Next base: position 516,271,459 of record NC_069499.1, on the reverse strand, counting down.
TCTATTCTGAATAAGAACAATAGAAATATATTCTTAACCTTTGAAACCAACGAGAAAGAACTGGCATTTCTTGATCTGACAGTTAGGAAGAAAGGTTAAAGAATAGTCACAGAGAATTTCAGAAAACAAAATGTGACCAATAGCATTTTACATGCAGAAAGTGGCCATCCAGACCATCTTAAAAGGGGCATTCCGTATGGCCAGTTTATGCGATTAAGGAGGAACTGTTCATCACTATCAAAGTTTGATTACCATGCCTCAATGATGAAGGAACGTTTTCTCAAAAGGGGCTATTCCAAAAACTGTGTAAAAATAACTTTTTGGAGAGCCAGGAGTGTCTCTAGAGATGATATCCTGTGTAAAAAGAAAGAAAAGGTAAATCAGGGCCAGATATGATTTATATCAACCTACAATAATTAATGGGAGAATGTACGATCCACATTAAGAAATAACTGGCACCTCTTAACTATGGATGAGAGGATTAAGGAGGTACTAGGTGAAGGACCACTAATGGTGGCAAAAAAATCTCAGTCTAAAGGATATACTGGTTAAAAGCCAGTTTATATGAGGACCCTCAGATTCTGATTGGTTACGGAAAAATTATCTCCTAGATTACGAGTTTTGCGTTAGAGGCTGTGCGGTGCCAACGTGCAGTTTATGCTCACTGCTCACTTACAGACAGCATGCACGATTTCCCCCTAGGAATCAACCGGGAGAGCCGGCTGAAAAAAAGTCTACCACCTGCAAAAAAGCAGTATTTATCTCCTAACGCAGCCCCATTGATTCCTATGGGGAAATACAATTTATGTCTACACCCTAACAAGAACCCCAAGTCTAAACACCCCTAATCTTACACTTATTAACCCCTAATCTGCCACCCCCAACATCGCCGCCACCTACATTATACTTATTAACCCCTAATCTGCCGCCCCCGACATTGCCGACACCTACATTATACTTATTAACCCCTAATCTGCTGCCCCCAACATCGCCGACACCTACATTATACTTATTAGGATTGAAGTTCAATCCTATTGGCTGATCCAATCAGCCAATAGGATTGAGCTGGCATTCTATTGGCTGTTCCAATCAGCCAATAGAATGCCAGCTCAATCCTATTGGCTGATTGGATCAGCCAATAGGATTGAACTTCAATCCTATTGGCCGATTGCATCAACCAATAGGATTTTTTTCTACCTTAATTCCGATTGGCTGATAGAATTCTATCAGCCAATCAGAATTGAAGGGACGCCATCTTGGATGACGTAATTTAAAGGAACTTTCATTCAGTGTTAGCCGTCGGATGAATAGGATGTCTTGAAGATGGACCCGCTCTGCGCCCGATGGATGAAGATAGAAGATGCCGTCTGGATGAAAACTTCTGCCCGTCTGGAGGACCACTTCGCCCGGCTTGGATGAAGACTTCTCCCGGCTTCGTTGAGGACTTCAGCCCCGTTGGATGAAGACTTCTCCCGGTAAGGTGATCTTCAAGGGGTTAGTGTTAAGTTTTTTTTAAGGGGGTATTGGGTGGGTTTTAGAGTAGGATTGGTTGTGTGGGTGGTGGGTTTTAATGTTGGGGGGTTTTGTAATTTTGTTTACAGTTAAAAGAGCTGATTACTTTGGGGCAATGCCCCGCAAAAGGCCCTTTTAAGGGCTATTTGTAATTTAGTGTAGGGTAGGGCTTTTTTATTTTGGGGGGGCTTTTTTATTTTGTTAGGGGAATTAGATTAGGGGGAATTAGTTTAAAAATCTTGTAATTTGTTTATTATTTTCTGTAATTTAGTGTTTGTTTGTTATTTGTACTTTAGATAATTTAATTTCATTGTATTTAATTGTTTTTAATTTAGGGAAATAATTTAATTATAGTGTAGTGTTAGGTGTTAGTGTAACTTCTTGTGCTCCTTGGAGTGACTGATCTTTTTCTGGTTAACCCCTATTCTGCTGGACTGATACCTTGTTGCCTGAACTCTGCCTGTCTCACTACGCTAACTGGTTAACCCCTAATTTGCTGGACTGATACCTTGTTGCCTGAACCCTGCCTGTCTCACTACGCTAACTGGTTAACCCCTAATTTGCTGGACTGATACCTTGTTGCCTGAACCCTGCCTGTCTCACTACACTAACTGGTTAACCCCTAATTTGCTGTACTGATACCTTGTTGCCTGAACCCTGCCTGTGTCACTACGCTAACTGATTAACCCCTAATCTGCTGGACTGATACCTTGTTGCCTGAACCCTGCCTGTCTCACTACACTTACTGGTTAACCACTAATCTGCTGGACTGGTTCTCTGTTGCCATATTCTGTCTGCATAATTTGCCTTGTGCTGTCCAGTCTGTGGTGAGTGCCGCTCTCCTCATTTTCCTGATATTCTCTGGGATATTCCCTATCTTTCTGGCTTGATGCCGGGATAACAAGACTACTGTCCGAGTCCGGTCTTATAGAGGAGTATCCCACGAGCCTTACATTATACTTGGGCCATGGAACCGGATGAAGTGGCACGAGCTGTTTATCTCCAAGGACAGATGTTGGGAACCCATACTACACAATTGCAGAATATGGATTCGAAGCTAGAGGCTATCACTGCTCAACTCTCCTTACTAGTCACTTTGAGGAGTTCTGCTCCTGTTGTTACACCGCCAGTCCCTGCTCCCTGCTCCCAGTACTGTGGCTCCTCCCTCTGCTTCTGGAAGCATACCCTGGATACCTTTGCCTGACAAGTATGAAGGTACTACGGATTGCAGGGGTTTCCTTAACCAATGCAGGCTGCACTTCCGTAATGATCCCCACATCTTTCAGTCTCCCCAGTCAAGGGTCACCTTTATAATTTCCTTGCTGAAAGACAAGTCCTTAGCCTGGGTCTCTCCTCTTCTGGAACAGGGCGCTCCACTCCTGCATGATGCTGATGATTTCATTTCTGCTTTTTCTGCTGTGTTTGGGACTTCAGACCGTACCTCTGCTGCGGAGTATTCCCTCCTGGATCTTCGCCAAGGCAACAGAACCGTGACTCAGTTTGTCGTTGAGTTACGCACCTTGGCACTTGAAACCACTATATGACTTTATAGTGCTTTGTATCAGCCTGGACTCTCGCTTTCAGGAGAGAAAAGCAGAGAGAGACCGAACAAGGATGGTCCTCCCATCCCGTCCCTCTGTTCATCCGGTTCAGGTGATATCCTCCACCCCTTCGGCAGCCACAGTTACCTCAATGGAGGAACCCATGGACCTCTCCTCCTTCAAACCCTCAGAGTCCGAGAGACAGAGAAGAAGGAGACTATGCTTTTATTGTTGCTGTAACTCCCACCAACTAAAGGAATGTGACATTCGGCCGGGAAAAGCCAATGCTTAGAGGATAACACAGGGGTACCTCTAAGCATGATCTCTACCAAACCCCCTGTGTCCTCTCGGATCCTGGTACCTGTTACCCTTACCTTCCTTCAGAATACTGTCCACACTCAGGCCTTCATTGATTCAGGGGCAGCTAACAACTTCCTGGATCACCGTTTTATGATTCAAGCTGGTCTACCCCTTCTACAGAAAAGACATTGTCTCAAGATAACTACCCTGGATGGCTCCCCCTTGGCTCAGGCTTGATCCATTTTAAGTCAGCGCCCCTAACCCTGACCATGGGTGTTCTTCATACCGAACAGCTCCAGTTTGAGGTCATTCATTTTCCTGCTCAGCCTGTCATCCTTGGCCTTCCTTGGCTTCGCTTACACAATCCACAGTTTGACTGGCTGAGGGAATATTGGCCTCTTGGGGTGCCCCCTGTTTCCACTCCTGCCTTGCTAAAGTCACTCCTCTGCCCCACGTTTCCGTAGCTAGCATCCAGACACCCTCCATCCTTCCTTCTGTATATACAGACTTTGTTGATGTCTTTGAGAAAAAGGCAGCCGATTTGCTGCCACCCCACCGTCCCTATGACTCCAAGATCGACCTCCATCCCGGAGCCCCACTTCCTAAAGGCAGGACATATCCACTTTCGAAGGCTGAAACCAAATCCATGCAGGAATACATCCAAGAGAACCTAGCTAAAGCTTTCATTCGCCCTTCTTCCTCTCCTGCTCGGGCTGGCTTCTTTTTTGTTGGTAAGAAGGATGGTGGACTCAGACCCTGCATAGACTACAGGGCCTTTAACAACATAATCAAGAACCGCTATCCCATACCACTGATCACTGAATTGTATGACTCGCTCGAGGATGCCCGCTTCTTTACTAAATTGGACTTACGTGGGGCATACAATTTAATTCGCATCTCTCCAGGCCACGAAGGGAAGACAGCCTTCAACACAAGATCGGGGCATTACGAATACCTTGTAATGCCCTTTGGGCTGTGTAACGCCCCTGCAGCTTTCCAGGCATTTGTCAACTACATCTTTCGTGACCTCCTCAACCGCACTGCCATTGTCTACCTGGATGATATCCTTGTTTTCTCTCCCGCTTTAGAGGAGCATCACAGGCACATCAGACAGGTACTTCTTTGTCTCAGGGATAACTCTTTGGTAACCAAGCTAGAAAAATGTGAGTTTGATCAAGTCCAGATCCAATTCCTTGGATATGTCATCTCGAAGGAGGGTTTTGCCATGGATCCTACTAAACTCACCTCTGTACTAGAATGGCCTCAACCTACCGCCTTAAAGGAATTACAGAGGTTCTTGCGGTTCTCCAATTATTACCACAAGTTCATAAAGAACTTTTCTCAAACAGTCACTCCTCTCACTGAATTGACTAGACGGAATAAGGACTGCAAACATTGGTCTCCTGAGGCCATAAATGCCTTCTCTTGTCTGAAAAGGGCTTTCTGTTCTGCTCCTGTGCTCCGCCATCCTGATCCTGACCTGCAGTTCACTTTAGAGGTTGATGCCTCCGAGGTGGGGGCTGGAGCAGTTCTTAACCAAATAGACCCTCTGACTTCCAAATCGCACCCTATAGCCTTTTTTTTCTAAACGTTTCACTCCTGCTGAGAGGAACTACGATGTGGGTAATCGTGAACTCTTAGTCATTAAAATGGCCTTAACCGAGTGGCGTCACTGGTTGGAGGGCACCGCCAATCCTATTCAGATCCTCACTGACCATAAGAATCTGAACTACCTAGAAACTGCTCATCGACTCAACCCTCGTCAGGCCAGGTGGGCCTTGTTCTTTTCCCGTTTTCACTTTGTGGTTTCCTACCTTCCTGGAACCAAGAACAAGAAGGCGGATGCCCTTTCCTGTCAGTTCCCTCACTCAAGTGATTCCTCCGAAGCCCCTATTGAACACATAGTACCCCCCTCCTGTGTGATCACTCAACTCAATACCACTCTTCTGCAAAGATTGCAACGTGCTCAGTCTAGTAAACCTCCTGGCGCCCCCATGGCCTCTGATATCCTCTTTGTACCTCGGAACCTCCGTATCCCTGTGCTAGCCTGGGCTCATGATAGCAAACTCTCTGGGCATCCTGGTTCGACTAGGACCTTCAGGCATCTTTGCCCACATGTTTGGTGGCCTACTATGAAGTCTGACGCTCAGGACTACGTGAAAGCCTGCACAATTTGTGCTGCCAACAAGACTCCCTAATCTTTGCCTTCTGGCTTGCTCCAACCATTTTCCATTCCCAAACGACCCTGGACACACATAACAATGGACTTCATTGTTGATCTTCCCTCTTCCGACCACCATATGGTCATCTGGGTTGTGGTGGATCACTTTTCCAGACTGGCTCACTTTGTACCCCTAACCAAACTGCCTTCTGCTCAGGAATTGTCGTCCCTTTTTCTCTTGCATGTGGTACGACTTCAAGGTATTCCTGTAAATATTGTCTCCGACAGGGTTTCACAGTTCATCTCTGCCTTCTAGAGAGCCTTTTGTAAGTTGATTGGAACCACTGTTTCCTTGTCATCTGGCTACCATCCTCAGACCAATGGACTAACCGAGAGAGCTAACCAGGATCTTGAAGCCTACCTTAGAGCCTTTGTCAACACTCGCCATACCAACTGGTCTGCTTTGCTACCCCTAGCTGAACTGGCAAGAAACACTCATTGGCACTCATCTCTGCGATGCTCTCCATTTCAAGCCGCAGCAGGTTATCAACCTCGTACCTTCCCTCTTTCAGCTCGGTCCACTGGGGTTCCTGCTGCAGACCGTCACGTCACCGATCTCACCGCTCATTGGCAACGTATTCGCTCTCAGCTGCGTTCAGCTGTCTCTAGATGTAAGAAGTTTGCTGACCGTCATAGGGCTTCTGTACGTGCCATTCCGGTGGGTGAACATGTTTAGGTCTCCACTCGACATATCCATCTACGTCAATCCTGTCACAAATTGGGGCCTAGATTTATTGGTCCCTACACGGTCCTGAAAAGACTGTCTCCTGTTGCCTACAAAGTGGCCTTGCCGAGAACCCTATGCATACATCTCGCTACTCAAACCTTACATCAAGAATAGATATTCCCAGCCTCTAACTCCTCCTCCTCTGCTCTTGATCAGTGGTAACCCCCGAATATGAAGTAGCTAAGATTTTGGACTCCAGATACAGGCGCAGACAACTGCAGTATCTGATACATTGGAAGGGTTACTCTGTGGCAGACCGTTCCTGGATCTCTGCCAGTTATGTACATACTCCATCTCTGGTCTCCAAGTACCATGCTGCTCACCCTTTGAAGCCGGCTCTGGTTCCTGGAGGGAACCCTTGAGGGGGGCTATGTCATGCCGCGCCGTTGCTAGGGGCGCGGCATCCTCTCCATGCTCATTACCTAGGGCTGTGTCAGCTCAGGAAGCGTGCGGCGCTGACGTCATTGCCACACGCTCCTGATGCCGGCCGGTCCCTTGGCGCCATTCACAGGTATGTAAGCGGTCAGTGAACGATCTGTCACTGCCCAAGTATAGGTGCTACTATCTTGTGCTCCTGGGAGTGACTGATCGTTTACTGGTTAACCCCTATTCTGCTGGACTGATACCTTGTTGCCTGAACCCTGCCTGTCTCACTATGCTAACTGGTTAACCCCTAAGTTGCTAGACTGATACCTTGTTGCCTGAACCCTGCCTGTCTCACTACGCTAACTGATTAACCCCTAATCTGCTGGACTGATACCTTGTTGCCTGAACCCTGCCGGTCTCACTACGCCAACTGGTTAACCCCTAATCTGCTGGACTGATACCTTGTTGCCTGAACCCTGCCTGTCTCACTATGCTTACTGGTTAACCCCTAATCTGCTGGACTGGTTCTCTGTTGCCATATTCTGTCTGCATAATTTGCCTTGTGCTGTCAAGTCTGTGGTGAGGGCCGCTCTCCTCATTTTCCTGATAGTCTCTTCTCTGGGATATTCCCTATCTTTCCGGCTCGACGCCGAGATAACAAGACTACTGGCCGAGTCCAGTCTGATAGAGGAGTATCCCACGAGCCTTACAAGGGGTTAATATATTTATTATAGTGGCGGCGATGTTCGGTTCGGCAGATTAGGGGTTAAAAATTTACTTTTAGTGTTTGCGATGCGGGAGGGCCTCGGTTTAGGGGTTAATAGGTAGTTTATGGGTGTTTGTGTACTTCTTAGCACTTTAGTTAAGAGTTTTATGCTACGGCTTTGTAGTGTAAAACTCTTAACTACTGACTTTAAAGTGCGGTACCAGTCTTAACAGGAGAGGGTCTACCGCTCACTTTTTGGCAGACTCGTAATACCGGCGCTATGCAAGTCCCATTGAAAAAAGAGGATACGCAATTTACGTAAGTGGATTTGCGGTATTGCCAAGTCTGGCCAAAAAAGTGAGCGGTACACCTGTACCTGCAAGACTCGTAATACAAGCGGGCGTTAAAAAGCAGCGTTAGGACCGGCCAACGCTGCTTTTTAAGCCTTTTTTAACACAAAACTCGTAATCTAGGTGAAAGGAATTAAAGGTAGCTTCCCCTGTGGCCACTGTGTCTACTGTACATATATGGAAAGTACTAAGAAATTTTCGGTTGTTGGTTTTAAAATGTATGATATCAGATTTTTCTTTAACTGTAATTCTGAGGGGGTTATATACCACCTGCGGTGTTCTTGCCCATTTTTTTACTTTGGAAAAACCAAATGAGCCATAAAGGACCGGGTACAAGAACACAGGGATGATATCACAAAGCTAAGGGACATTAATGTAGCAAGGCATTTTGCTCAGTCACATAATAGTGATGCACATTCCCTTAGATTTGTGGTCATTGACAATGGTATCTCCTCTGGAAGAGGAGGTGATAATAACAAGATTTTGCTTCAAAAAGAAGCCAAGTGGATATTTAGGTTTGGAACCAGAATCTCATTTGGCTTTAACGATAAACTGGAATATGCCTGTTTTCTGTGACTCTTTTTGACATACTCATGTAATTTTTGTAATCTGTTGTATATGTATATGAGTTCCTGGGTATGATAATAGATTCCATATCTATGAGGATATTTCTTACAGACCAGAGACATTACAAGCTACCTTCCAATTGTCTTGCCCTCCAGACCTCCTTCAGGCCATCTGTGGCTCGCTGTATGGAGGTAATTGGTCTCATGGTGTCCTGCATGGACATCATCCCCTTTGCCAGATTCCATTTCAGACCTCTTTAGCTTTGCATGCTGAGACAGTGGAATGGCAATCATTCAGATCTGTCTCTCCTGGTGGCTTTGTCCAGATCACCTATCCAAAGGGACATCCTTCCTGAGACCATCCTGGGAGATTGTGACTATGGACGTGAGTCTCTCAGGATGGGGATCTGTTTGGGGTGCCAGAAAGGCACTGGGCCTGTGGACTTGAGAGGAATCCCTCCTCTTGATCAACATCTTGGAACTTTGAGTGATCTTTAATGCTCTGAAGGCTTGGCCCCTTCTGGGTTCGACCCAGTTTATCAGATTTCAATCGGACAACATAACCTCAGTGACTTACATCAACCATCAGGGGGGGAACGAGAAGCTCCCTAGCAATGAGGGAAGTATCTCGGATTCTGGAGTGGGCGGAGCCCCACAGCTGTTCACTTTCAGCAATCCACATTCCGGGTGTGGACAACTGGAAAGCGGATTTTCTCAGCAGATAATCCTTTCATCCGGGGGTATGGTCTCTTCATCCCGAAGTGTTTGCGGAGATATGCAACAGGTGGGGGATGCCGGAGATAGATCTCATGGCGTCTCGTCTCAATACCAAGCTACCCAGATATGGGTTGAGGTCCAGGGATCCTCAGACGGAGCTAATAGATGCCTTGGAGGTTCAGTCTAATCTAACTTTCCCACCATTACCACTCCTTCCTCATGTAGTGGCCCGCATTAAACAGGAGCAGGCGTCAGTGATACTGATTGCTCCATCATGGCCGCGAAGGATATGGTTTGCGGATCGAGTGGGGATGTCATCTTCTCCATGGAGGTTACCTTTTCGCAGGGATCTGCTGGAGCAAGGTCCTTTTGTTCATCAAAATCTAGATTCTCTGAGGCTGTCTGCGTGGTGATTGAACGCTTAGTCCTTGCCAAGAGAGGTTTTTCTGAAAGAGTTATTGATATTCATGCACGTAAGCCGATTACCCATTGCATCTATCATAAGGTGTGGAGGACCCACTTATTCTGTTGTGAAGAGTGTGGATTTCCCTGGCATAAGGCCAGGGTTTCCAGGATTCTTTCTTTTCTCCAGGATGGTCTAGAGAAGGGCATTTTTGGCTAGCTCTCTTAATGGACAGATTTCGGCCGAATCTGTTTTACTGCACAAGAGGCTTGCTGAGCTTCCAGACTTCCAGTCTTTTGTTAAGGCTCTGTCTAGAATCAGACCTGTGTTTCGACCTTGTGCTCCTCCTTGGAGTTTAAATCTTGTTCTTAAGATTTTGCAGGGGGCTCAGTTTGAGCCCATGCATGGCCTTGACATTAAATTATTATCTTGGAAGGTCCTCTTTTTACTGGCTATTGCCTTGGCATGCAGAGTATCTGAGATGGCTGCCTTGCAACCTAGTATTCCATGCTAATAAGGCTGTTCTTCGTACTGGGTTAGGTTTTCTTCCAAAGGTTGTTTCTAATCGCAAGATCAATCAGAAGATTGTGGTTCCTTCCTTGCGTCCTAGCCCTTCTTCTTCGAAGGAGCGGTTACTTCATAATTTGGATGTGGTTCGGGCCTTGAAGTTCGGCAGAATGACTGGGGGGATAGGGGAGGTATTTAAGCCTTTGGCTGGGTTGTCTTTGCCTCCTCCTGGTGGCCAGGTTCAGTATTTTCCACAAGTAAGGAATGAAGCCGTGGACCCTCCTCATACAGATGGAAATGAAATTATCTGGTAAGCATAATTTATGTTATTACAGCACCACTTGCATAAGGAAACAATTAGATACTTAAAACATAAAATTATAAAAGTACTTGCCTTATGTCTTGCCCTTTGTCCAATCCTTGTTCAATCCTTGTATAATTCTTATCTTAGTGCCTTACTTATAAAATGTTAACTTAATTCTTGTATAATTCTTTTCTTAGTGCCTCACTTATAAAATGTTCACTTCTAAAATGTAAACATATGCTGTTGTAACAATGCACCCCCCAGTGCAATGCACAGCCCAAACTAGTGTTAAATATATAGGCAGGGCAGTCAGCTTGGTCCACTAAATTAGCTTGTTATATATTGCTACTCCCAAAAAACCTTTCCTCCTCTATTTTGCTAAGTATAGTCTCATTTAAAAAATAGGTTGTCTGTTTATTTTTACTTCCAAAATGTAGAACCTTGCATTTTCGAGTATTAAATCTCATTTTCCATTTATCTGCCCATTCTTCTCATTTTTGTAGATTCATCCTTCTCTGACCTAATGACCTTATACAACTTTGTATCATCTGCAAAAATAGAGATGTTGATATTTAATCCTTGTTTCAAGTCATTAATAAAAATATTAAAAAAAACATTGCCCAGTACTGATCACTGGGGACTCACTGATTAACTTTGTCCAATCAGAATATGATCCGTTTACTACTACTCGTTGCTCCCTGTTTTTAATCCAGTTATTTATCCATTAGCTAACATTTTCATCTATTCCCAGTCCCTTAATTTTATACATTAATCTTTCATCAACTTCAACTGATTCCCCTTTATCTATATTTTTACTTACTTCCTCATAGAATCTAATTAGATTAGTTTGACCTGATCTATTTCTCATAAAACCATTCTGATTTGAACTCTTTAACTTGTTTACACAAATATACTCATCCAAATAATCCCTTATAATCCTTTCAAGTATATTCCCTACTGTTGATTTCTGACTAGCTTCCTGAATCGGCCCTGCTTCCCTTTTTAAAGAGGGGCACCACACCAGCTTTATGCCATTCCTGGGGTACTATATTTAACAACGTAGAGTTCCCAGCACTCAGAAGTATGAAGTAACACACACACCAAGTCCATGTGTGTAAAACCAAAAAGTGTTTATTATTTCTTAGATCATTCAAAAAAACAGTAACAAAGATCAAATCAAATCATGACAGAGGTGGAAGTAAACAGATCAAATTGAAATAAAGAACACTTTTTGGTTGTACACACATAAGGGCGGGATTATAAGTGGCGAGTAACATTTTTGGCCTGGCTAGTAGCTTAGGACCTGATATTTTGAGCCCTGTGTATATTACATTTATTTTGATATGTGTATGTATGTATCGCTATGTAAAAGCGCTTTGAGCTCTTATGACTTTTTAATGCAACATTTTGTTTAAATTTTTTTATCAAATAGTGTTTTTATGAGTGTAACTGTACTTTTCAATGTATTTTTGATGGGGTTTTTTTTGTGCCACTTTTTTGTCTCACATAATAGTTAACCAGAGCTCTAAAGTTGTGCTAACCCGACGCGCATTACATTTGATTGTGCTCAAGCGGAAATGTTTACTTTCAACACGTAATCCGCGTCACTTCTGGCTCGTGTGCAACATTTAGTGCGCCACTCGTAATCTAGCCCTTAGTGTGGCATCTCTCTCTAGATTTTAGAGGTCCAAGAAGGACCTAATTTATTTAAGGGGGTATCTCACAGTCTGGGTTAGATTACAAGTGGTGCAGTATTTAGCGCTTTCAATCACACGCAAACACCATCAGAAGTGGGTGGGTTGGCTCGCGTATTACAAGTTGGAAGTAAATTGTTTGCAAGCAAGATAAACCCGATGCATGTTATCTTCAGGACTTTGAATATCGCATTAACACATTCGCCCTATAGACTTCAATAAGGGGAATCTTTAAAAAAAAAAACAAACTAACACTTATCGCTCGTGCTCTAACTTAACACCGTGTTGCACCTACAGCGCTAAATCCGATGTGAGTTATTAATATTTCACATTCCAATGTTATGTGAAGATTGTTTTTTTTTTTTTTTTAAATAAATATATATATTCTTCATACACGCTCTGTACATTTTTTGACTTGCTGGTGGTAGCAAGCTATATTGCAATTAGCAGCCCTAGTAATTAGAATTAAAAAAAAAAAAGAGTAACCCATATTATCATTTCTTTTTAATCTTTCTTTTTTTTGACAAAGCAAAGGGAATTTCTAGAGCAGCGCTGGGGAACAGACTTTTTGTATAGAGCCGAATACCAAAAGCAGCCTTCTACTTCTGTATTCGGTAGTGAATGAAACTGCTGAAAGCTCCCCGTTTTTAACCTCATTCCCCGAGTTTTGGATCGGCAGGGCACCTTCCTTGAACTCCACTCCCCAGACGCAAAAGAAATAATGTAGATTGTGGAATTACAGTACATCGGGCTTTACCCACAGCCGCTTGGGTAATATCTGTTTTACCCGGGTAATCCTAGGATTGCCCAGATTTCTTACTTTACCCGTAACATATATATATATGCATACATATATAGACATATAAACATATATATATATTGTTATTTTAAGAAAAAAGAGAGAAATACACGAAAGGGAAATAATCAAATCCTTTCTTAAAGTAATTGAATACAGCACTCTTTAAATATTGAAACAAAATATCCATTTATTCTCAATCATATAAGTAACACTCAGGTATGGGTAGATTCCCACATGAAGCAAACCAATGCCTTAAAGGGACATAATACTCATATGCTAAATCACTTGAAACTGATGCAGTATAACTGTAAAAAGCTGACAAGAAAATATCACCTGAGCATCTCTATGTGAAAAAGGAAGATATTTTACCTCACAATTTCCTCAGCTCAGCAATGTAAGTTTTGTGTAAAAAGTTATACTCAGCTGTTGCCCAGCTGCAGGTAAAAAAATAAAATAAAAATGAATACATGAACAGCAGCCAATCAGCATCAGCAGTGCTGAGGTCATGAACTCTTTTACTGTGTTCTCATGAGATTTCATTTAACTCTCATGAGATTTCATAGTAAACTTCCTTAAACTGAATAGGGAAATAACATGAGTGCACACAGGCTCAATCCCTTAGCTGTCCCAGGACAGCCATACTGATTTGCTGCTTAGAAGTCCTTTACAGTGGGATGTGGCTACTGAGGAACTTTTGAGGTAAAATATCTTTCTTTTTTACATAGAGATGTTCAGGTGATATTTTCTAGTCAGCTTTTTACAGCTATGCTGCATCACTTTCAAGTGTTTCAACATTTGGGTATCATGGCCCTTTAATATACATGAATTTCAGTATTGCACCTTAACACATTCATATATCACATTTCACAATAATAATATCAAATGCATGCTCATTATATATCCTTTTAAGACCATATACACCTATCCTTAGGCATGAATCATACAGTCTATACTTTAAGATACAGAGTAACCATTATGGTTTGTTATTACAGACAGTTTCTCATTCCTAATGTGTTCCTTTTGGATTGTCCATCCTGAACATTATGGAATATAATGCAGACTTTTTAACTTCCAAGAAACCAAAATCCCAACTATTTGTGGGGCTCATAAACCTCTAGAGCCATGTTTTAAACAAGCATTCCGCTCATGTTAGGCCTTGCAAAGCCTTAAGTGGGAGCCAAACTGTGCAGAAAACGACCGCGGTAAAAAAAACGCACTCCAGGTCAAGCCGCACTTAGAAAACTTGTTCCGCTTGCCGGATATATTGCCACCTCTTAAAGTCAGGAGCCGTCACCATCCTCATAGGCATACCGCAGCCACCATGGAGACTTTGCCTGCTTCTCTCAAATACAGGTTTCTCCAGACCCTTGGCAGATCTTACCTGGTGTGTTACGTCATCATTTTCTGCTCTCTGCTACCAGGTGTGTTGTTTCCAGGCACTTGAAGCAGGATAGTGAAAAACGCTTTAGGCAAATCCTTTTCCCAAATCAGAGGCTTAAATCAGAGTCTGTCTTATTTACTATATTGTATACGTATCATACGTACTTATATCATATGCCAGACATGAAAAAGATAGTGTCTTTTAGGTCTTCACAAAGACCAAACAAAGCCAACGCCATGTACATTTCACCCGTTTGCAATAATCAAATGGGGCCTTATCAGAGCTGTATTGCTTAACACCTGTGTTTCTTACTTTATATACCTTAAGCCCAACCCTTTTTAACACATTACATCTTTTTCTCTCTTAAAGGGATAGTTTCCAAACTTTAGTATTTACGTTAGCTCATCTCAAATATATTATTATAGCATTGGATATGAAAGACATATGTAAATATCCCATAAATCTCTTTCTTACAACTGTGACATAGGAATTTGTTTAATTTAATTTATACTTATTTGTACACATAACTATTTACATTTTGTCTTATTATACAAAGCAAGCAAAGTCCATTTTATCATTCAGACCCAGTGGACGTCTTGTCCTTAACTTGACAATCCACCATGCCTCTTTTTGTAAAAGTGTTCTGTCAAGGTCACCTCCCCTACCATGGGGGTCCCCTTTGTGAATTGCCACAAACTTCAAAGACTCAGTCACACTGTTATGAAAAGAAGCAAAGTGTCTTGCAACATTTGTATCCCTTTTGTTTGTTACATCATCTTGATGTTTCTGTATTCTGTCTTTAAGAAACCTTCTAGTTTTTCCTATGTAAAATTTAGGTCAGGAACAGTGCAGCATATAGATAACCCCTGTAGAATCACAGTTCATAAAGAATCTAATGTCATAAACCTTATGACGTTTGCCCTGAAAGATTTTACTTCTCTCCATGTAAGGGCAGTATACACATTTACCACAGGGGTGGCTGCCGTTCACTCCCCTAGCCTTTCTAAGCCAATCTGACATAGAAAGGCTCCTAGTGAATCTGCTTTTCACCAGCTTGTCCCTAAGGCTGTGAGCTTTTTTTGCTGTTAATAAAGGGAAATTTCCCACTACACCTTCCAATTTCTCATCCAACTGCAAAATATGCCAATTATTTTTCTCCAACATTGGTGTGTCCGGTCCACGGCGTCATCCATAACTTGTGGGAACATCTCCTCCCCAACAGGAAATGGCAAAGAGTACAGCAAAAGCCGTCCACATAGTCCCCCCTAGGCTCCGCCCACCCCAGTCATTCTCTTTGCCGTTGCACAGGCAGCATCTCCACGGAGATGGTGAAGAGTATGTGGTGTTTAGTTGTAGTTTTTTTATTCTACTATCAAGAGTTTGTTATTGTAAAATAGTGCTGGTATGTACTATTTACTCTGAAACAGAAAAAGATGAAGAGTTCTGTTTGTGAGAGGAGTATGATTTTAGCAGCAGTAACTAAAATCGGTTTCTGTTCCCACACAGGACTGTTGAGAGGAGATAACTTCAGTTGGGGGGAACAGCTGGCAGACTTTTCTGATTAAGGTATGACTAGCCATATTTCTAACAAGACTGTGTAATGCTGGAAGGCTGTCATTTCCCCTCAGGGGAACCGGTAAGCCATTTTCTTAGTCTCAAACAGAATAAAGGGCTTAATATTGGCTATAAAACTGGTAGACACTCTTATGGGCTAGATCGATTGCTTTATTTGGTCATTTTATACAGCTTAATGTTGAAATTCACATTTTATAAAATTGGGGAACGTTTTTTTCACGTCAGGCACTGGTTTAGACACCTTCCCAGTCAGGAAGGGCCTTCTCTGTAGTAGGCAGAGCCTCATTTTCGCGCCATTACTGCGCAGTTACTTTTGAGAGCAGGACATGCAGCTGCATGTGTGTGGGTCTGGAAGTTGTTGAAAAGGCTCCTAGAAGGCTTCATTTGGTATCGTATACCCCCCTGGGTTTGGTAAAGTCGCAGCAAAGGCTGTAGCTGGGACTGTAGAGGGGTTAAAATTGTAACCGGCTCCGGTTTCGTTATTTTAAGGGTTTAATGATCTGAAATTTGGGGTGCAATGCTTTGAATGCTTTAAGACACTGTGGTGAAAATTTGGTTAAATTTGAACAATTCCTTCATAGTTTTTCACATATTCAGTAAAAAAGTGTGCCCTGTTTAAAATTTAAAGAGACAGTAACGGTTTTGTTTTAAAACGGTTTTTGTATTTTATTGACAAGTTTAAGCCTGTTTAACATGTCTGTGCCTTCAGATAAACTATGTTCTGTATGTATGGAAGCCAATGTGTCTCCCCCTTCAAAATTGTGCGATAATTGTGCCATAGCGTCCAAACAAAGTAAGGACAGTACTGCCACAGATTGTAAAGTTGCCCAAGATGATTCATCAGATGTAGGGAGTAGACATAGTTCTACATCATCTCCTTCTGTGTCTACACCAGTTTTGCCCACGCAGGAGACCCCTAGTACTTCTAGCGCACCAATGCTTGTTACTATGCAACAATTGACGGCAGTAATGGATAACTCCATAGCTAATATTTTATCCAAAATGCCTGCATTTCAGAGAAAGCGCAATTGCTCTGTTTTAAACACTGAAGAGCAGGAGGGCGCTGACGATAATTGCTCTGTCATACCTTCACACCAATCTGATGTGGCCATGAGGGAGGTTTTGTCAGAGGGGGAAATTTCTGATTCAGGTAAAATTTCTCAACAGGCAGAACCTGATGTTGTGACATTTAAATTTAAATTAGAACATCTCCGCGCACTGCTTAAGGAGGTGCTATCTACTCTGGATGATTGTGACAACCTGGTCATTCCAGAAAAATTGTGTAAGAGGGACAAGTTCCTAGAGGTCCCGGTGCACCCCGACGCTTTTCCTATACCAAACAAGCGGGTGGCGGACATAGTGAATAAGGAGTGGGAGAAGCCCGGCATACCTTTTGTTCCCCCTCCTATATTTAAAAAATTATTTCCTATGGTCGACCCCAGAAAGGACTTATGGCAGACAGTCCCTAAGGTCGAGGGGGCAGTTTCTACACTAGCCAAGCGCACTACTATTCCTATCAAGGATAATTGTGCTTTTAAAGATCCTATGGATAAAAAATTGGAGGGTTTGCTTAAAAAGATTTTTGTACAGCAAGGTTACCTCCTGCAACCTATTTCGTGCATTATTCCTGTCACTACAGCAGCGTGGTTCTGGTTCGAGGAACTAGAAAAGTCGCTCAGTAGAGAGACTCCGTATGAGGAGGTTATGGACAGAGTTCACGCACTTAAGTTAGCTAATTCCTTTATTTTAGATGCCGCTTTTCAGTTAGCTAGATTAGCGGCGAAAAATTCAGGGTTTGCAATTGTGGCACGCAGAGCGCTCTGGCTAAAGTCTTGGTCAGCGGATGTATCTTCCAAGACAAAATTGCTTAATATCCCTTTCAAGGGTAAAACCCTTTTTGGGCCAGAATTAAAAGAGATTATCTCAGACATCACTGGGGGTAAGGGCCACGCCCTCCCACAAGATAGGCCTTTCAAGGCCAAGAATAAGTCTAATTTTCGTTCCTTTCGCAATTTCAGGAACGGACCGGCCTCCAACTCTGCAGCCTCTAGACAAGAGGGTAATGTTTCACAAACCAAACCAGCTTGGAAACCCATGCAAGGCTGGAACAAGGGTAAGCAGGCCAAGAAGCCTGCTGCTGCTACCAAGACAGCATGAAGGAGTAGCCCCCGATCCGGGACCGGATCTAGTAGGGGGCAGACTCTCTCTCTTTGCTCAGGCTTGGGCAAGAGATGTTCAGGATCCCTGGGCACTAGAAATAGTTTCTCAGGGTTATCTTCTGGAGTTCAAGGAACTACCCCCAAGGGGAATGTTCCACATGTCTCACTTATCTTCAAACCAAATAAAGAGACAGGCATTCTTACATTGTGTAGAAGACCTGTTAAAAATGGGAGTGATACACCCAGTTCCAACTGTGGAACAAGGAATGGGATTTTACTCAAATCTGTTTGTAGTTCCAAAAAAAGAGGGAACTTTCAGACCAATTCTGGATTTAAAGATTCTAAACAAATTTCTCAGAGTACCATCGTTCAAAATGGAAACTATTCAAACGATTTTACCTACAATCCAGGAGGGTCAATTTATGACTACCGTGGATCTAAAGGATGCGTATCTACATATTCCTATCCACAAAGATCATCATCAGTTCCTAAGGTTCGCCTTTCTGGACAAACATTACCAGTTTGTGGCTCTCCCATTCGGGCTAGCCACTGCTCCAAGAATTTTCACAAAGGTGCTCGGGTCCCTTCTAGCGGTTCTAAGACCAAGGGGCATTGCAGTGGCACCTTACTTGGACGACATTCTGATACAAGCGTCGTCTCTTTCAAAGGCAAAGGCTCACACAGACATCGTTCTGGCCTTTCTCAGATCTCACGGGTGGAAGGTGAACATAGAAAAATGTTCCCTGTCTCCGTCGACAAGAGTTCCTTTCTTGGGGACAATAATAGATTCTTTAGAAATGAAGATTTTCCTGACAGATGTCAGAAAGTCAAAACTTCTAAATGCTTGTCAAGTTCTTCATTCTGTTCCACGACCTTCCATAGCTCAGTGCATGGAAGTAGTAGGGTTGATGGTTGCTGCTATGGACATAGTTCCTTTTGCGCGAATTCATCTAAGACCATTACAACTGTGCATGCTGAAACAGTGGAATGGGGACTATACGGACTTGTCTCCAGTGATTCAAGTAGATCAGAAGACCAGAGACTCACTCCGTTGGTGGCTAACCCAGGATCAACTGTCCCAGGGAATGAGCTTCCGCAGACCAGAGTGGATCATCGTCACGACCGACGCCAGTCTAGTGGGCTGGGGCGCGGTCTGGGACTCCCTGAAAGCTCAGGGTCTATGGTCTCGGGAAGAGTCTCTTCTCCCGATTAAACATTCTCGAACTGAGAGCGATATTCAATACTCTCAGGGCTTGGCCTCAACTAGCAAAGGCCAGATTCATAAGATTTCAATCAGACAACATGACGACTGTTGCTTACATCAACCATCAGGGGGAAACAAGGAGTTCCCTGGCGATGAGAGAAGTGACCAAGATCATAAAATGGGCGGAGGATCACTCCTGCCATCTATCTGCAATCCACATCCCAGGAGTGGAAAACTGGGAGGCGGATTATCTGAGTCGTCAGACATTCCATCCGGGGGAGTGGGAACTCCACCCGGAGATATTTGCCCAGTTGACTCAATTATGGGGCATTCCAGACATGGATCTGATGGCGTCTTGTCAGAACTTCAAAGTCCTTGCTACGGGTCCAGATCCAGGGATCCCAATGCGACTCTAGTGGATGCATTAGTAGCGCCTTGGACCTTCAACCTAGCTTATGTGTTTCCACCGTTTCCTCTCATTCCCAGGCTGGTAGCCAGGATCAAACAGGAGAGGGCCTCGGTGATTTTGATAGCTCCTGCGTGGCCACGCAGGACTTGGTATGCAGACCTGGTGAATATGTCATCGGCTCCACCATGGAAGCTACCTTTGAGACAGGATCTTCTAGTACAGGGTCCATTCGAACATCCAAATCTAGTCTCTCTCCAGCTGACGGCTTGGAAATTGAACGCTTGGATTCTGTGATAGATACTTTGGTACAAGCCAGAAAACATGTAACTAGAAAAATTTACCATAAAATATGGAAAAGATATATCTGTTGGTGTGAATCCAAGGGATTCTCATGGAGTAAGATCAAAATTCCTAGGATCCTTTCCTTTCTCCAAGAAGGTTTGGATAAGGGATTATCAGCGAGTTCTCTAAAGGGACAGATTTCTGCTTTATCTGTCTTGTTACACAAACAACTGGCATCTATGCCAGATGTTCAAGCTTTTGTTCAGGCTTTGGTCAGGATCAAGCCTGTTTACAGACCTTTGACTCCTCCCTGGAGTCTAAATTTAGTTCTTTCAGTTCTCCAAGGGGTTCCGTTTGAACCTTTACATTCCATAGATATTAAGTTGTTATCTTGGAAAGTTTTGTTTTTAGTTGCTATTTCTTCTGCTTGAAGAGTTTCTGAGTTATCTGCTCTGCAGTGTACTCCGCCCTATCTGGTGTTCCATTCAGATAAGGTTGTTTTGCGTACTAAACCTGGTTTCCTTCCAAAAGTTGTTTCCAACAAGAATATTAACCAGGAAATAGTTGTGCCTTCTTTGTGTCCGAATCCAGTTTCAAAGAAGGAACATTTGTTACACAATTTGGATGTTGTCCGTGCTTTAAAGTTCTATTTAG
The DNA here is from genome assembly GCF_027579735.1 of Bombina bombina. Taxonomy (NCBI): domain Eukaryota; kingdom Metazoa; phylum Chordata; class Amphibia; order Anura; family Bombinatoridae; genus Bombina; species Bombina bombina. The sequence goes on along the minus strand of NC_069499.1, from coordinate 516,251,082 downwards.
AAGCAACAAAGGATTTCAGACAAACATCTTCTCTGTTTGTCGTCTATTCTGGTAAAAGGAGAGGTCAAAAAGCTACTGCTACCCTTTTGGCTGAAAAGCATCATCCGATTGGCTTACGAGACTGCCGGACGGCAGCCTCCTGAAAGAATCACAGCTCACTCTACTAGGGCTGTGGCTTCCACATGGGCCTTCAAGAACGAGGCTTCTGTTGATCAGATATGTAAGGCAGCGACTTGGTCTTCCCTGCACACTTTTGCCAAATTCTACAAATTTGATACTTTTGCTTCTTCGGAGGCTATTTTTGTGAGAAAGGTTTTGCAAGCCGTGGTGCCTTCTGTTTAGGTAACCTGATTGGCTCCCTCCCTTCATCCGTGTCCTAAAGCTTTGGTATTGGTTCCCACAAGTTATGGATGACGCCGTGGACCGGACACACCAATGTTGGAGAAAACAGAATTTATGCTTACCTGATAAATTACTTTCTCCAACGGTGTGTCCGGTCCACGGCCCGCCCTGGTTTTTTAATCAGGTTTGATGAATTTATTTCTTTAACTACAGTCACCACGGCACCCTATAGTTTCTCCTGTTTTTCTCCTGTCCGTCGGTCGAATGACTAGGGTGGGCGGAGCCTAGGGGGGACTATGTGGACGGCTTTTGCTGTACTCTTTGCCATTTCCTGTTGGGGAGGAGATGTTCCCACAAGTTATGGATGACGCCGTGGACCGGACACACCGTTGGAGAAAGTAATTTATCAGGTAAGCATAAATTCTGTTTTTAATATAAATCTCAAATCCTCTCATTTGTTTTTGTATCTAGTGATAAACCTAATAATATGCTCTTTACTTAGGATCCTTTCACCATAGAGTAGGTTATCTCTACTTGTGTTTCTTGCTCTAGTAAGAGCTTTTTTCACACATTTCTTAAAATACCCTCTTTTTAGTAGAATCTATCTTGCATACTTATTGCATGTTTCTCAAACTTAGCAATTGATGAGCAGTTTATTTTGAGTATCAGAAACTGACTTATCGGAATGCCTTTAATCAGTGCAGGTGGGTGTGAACTAGAGGCCTCCAATATGCTGTTTGTCGCTGTCTGTTTTCGTTAGTTCTCTGTCATAATGACTCCTCCTTTCTTCCTGATTTTTATGTCTAGGAATGGAAGTTCTGTAAGACTAATTTCTAAAGTCAGACATATATTTTGTTCATTCTTATTAAGGTCATTGACAAACATTCTAAGTATCTCTTCCAGACCATCCCAGAGTATCAGAATATCTTCCACATACCGCACCCAAATCAATATTTAAACACTCACAGTAGCACAGCACTTCTGTTAGATGAACGCCAATATAAAGGCGCTGTATACCTTTGCAATTAACAATATCACAGACGGCAGCATCTTCCAACATATAAAAAGTCTTTATTTTGTCATACCAGGATTAATCATACATAGCTACACATTTACAAGTGTGTTCTTTTATAGGCCCACCTACACTCAGGTGTTTAATTAACACCTCAGTACAACACCACCTAGTGGTAACATGATAAAAGGATATACAAACCATCACCTTTGTTACATTTAAAGTACATAATGCAGATCAAACATAATTTAAAAACAATTTGAACAATATCATAGCAAATATATATACAGATATGGAACTGAACGTCTACAATCAACGCTATATTACTTTTACATGGTTTTTTAGCACCAAAGAATCAAATATTTGTGGGGAAAAGCTATAAGATTAGAGAAAAATCGAATTCTTTATTTAACCCCTGCAGTTGCGTGGCACCTAACTTATGTATCCAAAATACCTCCTTCTTTTTTAATAACAACCCCCTATCCCATCCCCGCCTAGGCAGGGGTACTGCATCAATTACCTGGAAATGTATTTGTCTAATATTATGTCCACATTGTAAAAAGTGGCTAGAGACAGGGGCCTCACAGTTGTTACACCTAATGTTACTTTTATGTTGAACAATTCTTTCATGGACCCTATGGGTGGTCTCCCCGATATAAACCCTCCCACACGGACATTTAATAAGGTACACTGCAAACTTAGTATTGCATGTGTAGTACCCTCTTATATAGAATTTTTTTCCAGTAAGTGGATGTACAAAAATTGGGCCTTTTATCATCGAATTACAATTACCACATCCTAAACATGGATAACAGCCTTGTTTCTCTTCCCCTTTTAATACACCTTGTCTTAACATTTTTTCACTGCCAAGATCAGTATAGACTAGTACGTCTTTAAGGTTCCTCCTTCTTCTGAAGGCCGTCATTGGGGGTAAACTGAATTCAACCACTCCTGGGTGGCAATTCTGAAGGATTGGCCAGTGTTTCCTAACAGTCTTCATTATTTCATCATTATGGTTATTATAATCCATCACCATTATCAAACGTTTGTTTTCTTTTTTTGATGATGAACATAATGGAGCCTGTACTTGTGCAAGTTCTCCCTGTATAAGGTTAGTGGGTATCCCCTAGCTTCAAACTTTTTAGCCATATCCCTGTATCTTTTATTACGTCTTTCCTCATCTGATACAATACGTTGGACTCTCAAAAATTGACTTCTGGGGAGTGATTTGATTGTGTTTCTAGGGTGATAACTTTGGTAATGTAGCATACTGTTCCTGTCTGTGGGTTTGGTGTATAAATCAGTACATATTCTCACATCTTTAAAGTATTCAGTGGTGGCCAAAAAATTAACCTCTACCTTGCTAGCAGTTAAACAAAATTTGATTGAATTAGTACTCCTATTTAATTCTTCTACAAACGCTTCCAGGGTTTCAATGTCGCCACAACACACACCGAATATATTGTCTATATATCGTCACCAAGCCACTGCATACTTGAGGAACAAGTTGTTCTCATATACAAATCTCTCTTCATAGACGTTCATATATATATTCGCGTATGTGGGGGTGACATTGGAACCCATGGCCGTGCCCTGCAGTTGGAAAAAAAATGTGTCTTGCAATAGAAAGTAATTTTGATACAATACAATCATCAATAGATTTTCAAAAAACATTTTTTGAGCTGTAGTATATTCATTATTAGCCCAAAATACTTTCATAACTGCTGCAATCCCACTTTCATGTCTTATTGCAGTATAAAACTGTTAACATCTAAAGGGAAAAGTATGCATTTATCAATATTCAGATTTAAATTACGTATTTTCTCCAAGAAATCCCTAGTATCCTTAATATATGAATTACCCAGGTGCACAAGCGACTGCAATACTTTGTCCAAAAATAAGGCTATTCTGGAAAACACTGAATCTATACCGGCCACAATAGGCCTACCTGGTGGATTGTCTAGCTGCTTGTGCACCTTGGGCAGAGTATTAAAAACCGAGATACATGGATATTCCACAATCAAAAAATCTGAAACATCTTTGGATATTAAACCCATATGTAAAGCCATGTTAAGAACATATTTGATCTCTTTTTGGATTAAAAATGTAGGGCTACAGGTTAATTCCTTATAAACCTGCTTTTGAGACAGTTGATTCTTGATTTCAGAGATATACATACATTTATTCATAATTGTTATGGCCCCGCCCTTATCAGCAGTTTTAATTATTAAGTTCTTATTGTCCTTTAAGGACTTCAGTGCCTCTTTCTCTTTCTTTGTAAAATTGCAAACATGATGTTCTTTTGTAAGCTTTTTATAAATCTTATCTAAATCTCTTTTGACCAGCTCTATATAGGTATTTACGCTACGATTCACATTGCTTGGTATAAATTTACTTTTATTTCTAAGGCCAAATTTCTTTAGATTAAGTTTAATGTCAGCTCTAGTATTTTCATCTTGAACACATTTATTTGCAAAAAAGCTTTTCAATTTAATAGACCTGAAAAATCTAAACAAGTCTTGTTCAAACCTAAATAAATCATGATTTTGTCCAGGGCTATAAGATAAACCCCTATTAAGGGCTGATACCTGTTCCTCAGAGAGTGTATAATCCGATATGTTAATAACTAGATCGTTCATCGGTAGTCCATAATCCGGAATAGGGACACAGTCTGTAAAGTTCTCTTAATTTCCCTTTAATACCTCTGGCCCCGACCTGATCTCCTTGAACCTCTCCTGGTCGAATGAAATTGTGGTGCCGTATTTCTTGTAACTCTTGTGTTTGCGGCCACCCCGATGGACTCTCCTTCCGAATCTTCGGTTAAAAAACCGACTGAGGAGTCTGTTTCACTCCCTGCAGCGTTCTCACCCTGTTGCTTGTACCTTGGAAGCCATCGGTTACGCATCTCTCCGGTCTGGGGGCGGTGACCCGACTCCCTGTCACATGACCATCTGTAGACCAATCCGGTCTCATAATCTTCGGTATCCCTCTGGAATTTGATTATTTTTCTATTTTCCAACACTTTACGATATTCGGCTTCCCCTTTCTCCACTTTCTTTATCAGCACCCAAATCAATACATACTGATCGTAGGCACAGCTATGTTTCTCACGCATAGGTTGGTGCACAAACCACCCCCATAGCTGTGCCTCTAATCTGCCTGTATATCCTATTAAAAAAACTTTTTTTTAAGAATAAACCTCAACAAACGGATTACAAAATCAGTATGCTTTTAAAATGTTGTATCACTGGTGTCCAAAAAGGACTTGATTGCATTGAAACCTATATCATGGGAAATTAAGGAATAAAGGCTTTCTACATCTAAAGATGCTATTACAGTATTGTCTGCTGTATCCTTGATATATGAGTGGAGGGTAGAAAAGAAGGGACGTAAGACAAAATCAACATATTGGCCTATTTTCTCTGTGGCACTCCCTATGCCAGAAACTATGGACCTACCTGGGGGTCTACTCATATTTTTATGCAGTTTCGGAATGGTATAGAAAACTGGTAAAACAGGGCATTTGGGATATAGGCATATTCTTGATTAGTAATCAGCCCTTCACTTTTAGCTTCACTAAGGATTTTAGATCATTCTAGTTGGATTCTAGTTAATGGTATACCTGTCATTTTCTCATATTGATCTTTCATACCAAGTTGGCGTTTCACTTCAATTACATAATTGGTTTCGTACATGAGCACTAAATTCCCACCCTTATCTGCCGGCTTGATTTCTAGGTTTGTGACCCTTGATAGTTCATTGAGGGCCCTTCGTTCACCTTTTGTCAAATTTTCCCCTGTCACAGTGTCAACTTGCATCGTCTCTATTTCCTTTTCAGTAGCTTTGACAAACAAATTTACAGCTGGTACCTGGGACAAGATTGGCACAAAAGATGATTTAAATTTGAAAGGGCAATTAATCAGACTTAATATTTTAGTCTCAGAGTCCTGTTCTATTCCTTCACTTAAGTGTGTTTCTAAGACAGTTAATGTCTCTCTGTCCTCTTTATCTAGACCCCTACTCACTTCATCAGTTTTGCCCATTATTTGTAAAAGTACCAATTTTCTAGCGAATAGATAGATAGATAGATAGATAGATAGATAGATAGATAGATAGATAGATAGATAGATAGTCTTTAATGATCTCAAACTTGTCCATCTGATTCACTGGACAATAGGACAAGCCTCTTTTGAAAAGTGAAATTTCAAGCTAAAAGAAGAAAGGTTGACTACCTGTAGTTCTTCATCTGCATGTTCCCCTAATATCCCCTGCAAAATCTCCTTCTTGACCTCCCCCTGTGTAAAAATTTGTCCTGCATCTGATACGCCGGTCTCCCCCCTTGTTGTCTCGTGGGGTACCTCCTTTCTTCTGAGGTTGTATTTACTCTGTCTCTTCCTCTTTCTGCCCCCTCTCTTCCTCCTCCATCTTCTATATCTCCCTTCTGAAAATTCGTATTCTGAGCTCTATTTATCCCTTCTCCTTCTGACTCGGAAGTATCAGTCCCCAAATCAAAAGACCCTCTCTGTGACCTATACATATATACTTTTTGTTGTTTGTAATCATCCTGATCTCTATGTAATTTACAAATTTTTTGTGTTTTTATTTCTGCCTGTAACCTAGAAATGATGGTTTTTGTTTCATCATTCAGTTTGCTAAAGTTAGTGTCACTTTCAAACCTATTTACATCTTGTAGTGTTTTGTCAATATCCTCCTTTTGGTTTTCTAATCTTTTGTCATTCCTTTTAATCAACGTCCCCATTAGATCTAAGGCACATTTTGACATTTTAAAACACAGGTGTTAAACAATAAAGCAATACAGCCCTGATGAGGCCCCATTTGATTATTGAAAAGTGGTGAAATGTACATGGCGTTGGCTTTGTTTGTTCTTTGTGAAGACCTAAAAGACACAATCTTTTGCATGTCTGGCATATGATATGCACATCCTTGATACTTTATAAGACAGACACTGATTTAAGCCACTGATGTGGGAAAAGGATTTGCCTAAAGGGTTTTTCACTATCACGCTTCAAGTGCCTGGAAACAACACACCTGGTAGCAGAGAGCAGAAAATGATGACGGGTAAGATCCGCCAAGGATCCAGAGTAACCTGTATGTGAGAGAAGTAGGTGAAGTCTCCATGGTGGCTGTGGTGTGCCTATGAGGGTGATGATGCTCCTGACTATAAGAAGTGGCAAGAGATCCAGTAAGTGGAACAAGTTTTGTAAGTGCAGCTTGACCTGGACTTTTGCTGCACAGTTTGGCTCCCAAAGAAGGCTTTGCATGGCCTAACATGAGCGTAATGCTTGTTTAAAACATGGCTCTAGAGGTTTATGAGTCCCACAAAAAGTTGGGATTTTGGCTTCTTGGAAGTTAAAAAGTCTGCATTATATTCCATAATGTTCAGGATGGACAATCCAAAAGGAACACATTAGGAATGAAAAACTGTCTGTAATAACAAACCATAATGGTTACTCTGTATCTTAAAGGATGGACTGTCTGATTCATGTCTAAGGATAGGTGTATAATATACACTTCATATGGTCTTAAAGGGATATATAATGAACATGGATTTAATATTATTACTGTGAAATGTGATATATGTATGTGTTAAGGTACAATACTGAAATTCACGTATATTAAGGCATTGGTTTGCTTCACGTGGGAATCTACCCACCCTCTAGCTACCCTCTATGATTGAGAATAAATGGATATTTTGTTTCAATATTTAAAGAGTGCTGTATTCCCTTACTTTAAGAAATGATTTGATTATTTCCCTTTCATGTATTTCTCTCTTTTTTCTTCAAATACATTCATTATTAAGGGTCTGCACCAAGTAGCTAAGATGATATGTTAATAATAATAAAATAAATTTATACTCAATATCCGTATTATATTGAATGGATTAGATTTAAGATTAATCCTCTCCCATCCCAACATTTTATATATATATACACACACATTATAGCCTTCAGGAATTCCTAATTCTCTATCTCTCTCTTGTCTTGTCTTTCCCTCATCCATTATCTCTCATCTCAAGCTCTTGAATGTTTCAGTCTCTGCATCTTCACATATCTTTGGCCATGGTGCACAGCAGGATATGTGTCATGTGTAATTTTAGACAAGTTTGTAGCCCTTTAATCTGATTTGTTTTGCATGAAGACCCTCAAAATGCTAAAAATTCTTATTTTCTGAAACAGCTAAATCATGAGGACTTAAAGTTTGATTTTCTGTTGCATATTCTCTTTCCTTAAAAGACACTTGCACAGATGTCTCCAACCTCATTAAAAATAACCTTCAGGCAGCTACGTGAAGGCTCATCTATGACTTTGCAAGAAGTATTAACTATGGAGTACAGACTAAGCCAGGCCTGCATGGTAATGTATTTTGTGCTTACATATAGAATTATTATGCTTACTACAGTTACTCTGCTTATTGTTTAAGGGACAGTCTACACTGCAGTTAAGCTTAACTGTAAAGATTAAATACCTACTATAATGCTCCCTTATCCGGTGCCACATACTGCAGGACCAACGGCAAATGGCATTTTCAAACAAAATCTCCATTATTTGGCCGTTAGGATATGGCTGGCTAACTCCGCCTATTAATGACATCTTCACTCTAGCTTATTTCCTCATTGCCTATGCATAATATTGAATCATACATACCCATTGAAGACTAGCGTGTACGCTTTCACTGTGTTTAGCTTATAGCGCTGCAGAATCTGTTGGCGCTCTACAAATAACCGATAATAATAATAAGCTCATGCGATCCTTGTGATTTGAAATGTCACTGTCCTAGAAAACCCGTGCGTGCTGTTTGTGGTACTTATAAACAATGTGCTTACAGTATTATTAGTGTATTGGAGCAGTAGAGATCTTTGTGTGGGCAAGTATTCTTAGCACCTATACACTGATAATACTGTAAGCACATTGTTTATAAGTACCCCAACCAGAATGCACCATGCCTCCTTACCCAGTACCCACAAACCATCACTCACTACACTCACTACACTCATTACGCTCACTTCTTTGCCAATTGTTTATTTTGACTTTCCAATGAACCATAATCAATGCGCTATAAAAAACACGCAGTGATGATGCCCCAAAGTGCTTACATTCATTATAATGCTTCATAGCATGGGACACTCTGCCTTTCTGCAATTGCAACACTTCCAGGTTTTCAAGGACAGTGATACTCACTTCTTTGCTATTTGTTTGTTTATTTTAAATCCCCAATGAGCCATAATCAATGCACTATAAAAAACAGATTTTGTTTGAAACTGTAATTTGCTGTTGGTCCTGCAGTATGTGGCATCGGATGAGGGAGCATTATAGCAGGTAATACATTGTTGCAGTTAAGCTTAACTGCAGTGTAGACTGTCCCTTTAAGCATATAGTTCAAATTGCAATATGTGTGTAGGGTTACATTAATAATACCATTGAATATATTGAAAGCAGTTAAGTTTACATTCATTTGTTTATTATTGTGATGCTTGAATTTGCATTAAATGGTAATGAAAAAATGTAGCAATTTCTTAACAAAGAAATATATTTGTTTTAGCAAATACCTGTTTACAAACTTAGCTATGCGGATTTTAAGGTTTTCTAGTACATAGAGGGGTCAGTCACAATCTATTTGAACAGTTTTTCTAGGTTTGCACATAATAAACACTTACAGATTGGAACAAGTGCAAATATGGCCACTTCCCTCCAACAGAAAAGCCTTTTAATTACTGTAAATTGTCCTATCATGTATGTACAATCTATACTATAATTGTGTTAGTTGGCAGTTGCGCATGCATCCTCAAAGGAATGTTGGCAGTACGAGGCAGCCAACAGAATGATGGCTGTGCGCGTAGCCAAAATAATTCACCTGGATGCAACAAAGCTGCATCCCGGTGGATTCCGAAAATGGCTTTAGTGTTAGTTTTTTTTAAAATTTTTCGGGGAGGTTTTGTTTTTTTGAGCAAATCTCAAAAGAGCTGAATGCACTTTTAAGTGCAGGGAAAAAGAGCTGAATGCCCTTTTTTGGGCAATGCCCATACAAATGCCCTTTTCAAAGCAATGGGTAGATTAGGTTTATTAGTGTTAAGTTTTTTTATTTTGGGGGGTTTGGTGGGTGGGGGGTTTTACTGTTAAGGGGGGACTTTGTTTATTTTTAATGTAAAATAGCTGTTTAATTTAGGGCAATGCCCAACAAAAAGCACTTTTAAGGGCTATTGGTAGTTTAGTATTAGATTAGGGGGTGTTTTTATTTTGGGGGGGATTTTTTTTTTTTAAATATATTTTTTATTGATAGATGGACAAAACATTACATACATAAATGCATATAAACAATATAACAGCGTATATCAAGAACAACATACATATGCATATTCGCCTGGGGTAACTGCCCAGGGTTCCACTTATTAAAGAAGTAAAGTCCATAAACTAAGGTTGGAAAAAAGCTATGACACATATTCAATTTGTTTATATATTAATATACTTATTGAGTGATGAGAAATAAAGGTGGAATTAAACCAATATCTAGTAATAAGAACAGTCAGTTGACAAGAATAACCTGCGAGGCGAGGAGCAAAAGGAAGTGAGCCCGGAAGGAAGAATTGACAATGCACATATTTCTCTTGCAAGGTGTATCCAGTCCATGGATTCATTCTTTACTTGTGGGATATTCTCATTCCCTACAGGAAGTGGCAAAGAGAGCACACAGCAGAGCTGTCCATATAGCTCCCCCTCTAGCTCCACCCCCCAGTCATTCTCTTTGCCGGCTCTAAGCACTAGGGTCTCTCTACGGGAGGGTAAAGTGAATGTGGTGTTAGAAAATGTTCCCCATACCTGACCCTGTGCGGGACTCGTGACAGACGGTCCCTAAGGTGGAGGGGGCTGTTTCTACACTTGCTAAACGCGCAACCATACCAATTGAAGACAGTTGTGCTTTTAAAGACCCTATGGATAAGAAGTTAGAGGGTTTACTTAAGAAAATTTTTGTTCAACAAGGTTATCTTCTCCAACCTATTGCCTGCATTATTCCTGTAACTACTGCAGCTGCTTTCTGGTTTGAGGCGCTTGAAGACTCGCTCCAGACGGAGACCTCATATGAAGAAATTATGGATAGAATTAAAGCTCTAAAGCTAGCTAATTCTTTTATCACTGAGGCCGCTTTCCAAATAGCTAAGTTAGCGGCAAAAAATTCAGGTTTCGCCATTTTGGCGCTCAGAGCACTATGGCTAAAGTCCTGGTCGGCCGATGTGTCGTATAAATCCAAGATTTTGAACATTCCTTTCAAAGGAAAGACCCTCTTCGGGCCTGAATTGAAAGAGATTATTTCAGATATCACCGGGGGAAAAGGCCATGCTCTCCCTCAGGATAAGCCCTTTAAGACAAAGAACAAAGCTAATTTTCATTCCTTTCGCAATTTTGAGGAACAGCCCCGCTTCATCCTCTCCTGCTGCAAAGCAAGAGGGTAATGCTTCACAGCCCAAGGCAACCTGGAAACCTTACCAGGGCTGGAATAAGGGTAAACAGGCCAAAAAGCCTGCAGCTGCCAACAAGACAGCATGAAGGGGTAGCCCCTGATCCGGGACCGGATCTAGTAGGGGGCAGACTCTCTCTCTTTGCTCAGGCCTGGGCAAGAGATGTACACGATCCTTGGGCATTAGAGATTGTAGCCCAGGGATACCTTCTGGAATTCAAGGACTCTCCTCCAAGGGGAAGGTTCCACATTTCTCGTCTGTCTACAGATCAGACAAAGAAAGAGGCGTTTTTACGCTGTGTAGAAGATCTACATACAATGGGAGTGATCCACCCAGTTCCAATTGCAGAACAAGGACTGGGGTTTTACTCAAACCTGTTTGTGGTTCCCAAAAAAGAAGGAACTTTCAGACCAATCCTGGATCTCAAAATTCTAAACAAATTCCTCAGAGTCCCATCATTCAAGATGGAGACCATTCGGACAATCTTACCAATGATCCAGGAGGGTCAATATATGACTACCGTGGATCTAAAGGATGCGTATCTGCACATTCCTATCCACAAAGATCATCACCAGTTTCTCAGGTTCGCTTTTCTGGACAAGCATTATCATTTTGTGGCTCTTCCTTTCGGGTTGGCCACTGCTCCCAGAATTTTCACAAAGGTGCTAGGGTCCCTCCTGGCGGTTCTAAGACCGCGGGCATAGCAGTGGCGCCTTACCTAGACGACATCTTAATTCAGGCGTCGACTTTCCAAAGAACCAAGTCTCACATGGAGATCGTATTGGCCTTTCTGAGGTCTCACGGGTGGAAGGTGAACGTCAAAAAGAGTTCTCTCTCCCCCATCACAAGAGTTCCATTCCTAGGAACCCTGATAGACTCGGTAGAAATGAAAATATTACTGACGGAGGTCAGAAAGTTAAAACTGTTAACTACTTGCCGAGCTCTTCATTCCATTCCTCGGCCATCTGTAGCTCAGTGCATGGAGACAATCGGACTAATGGTAGAGGCAATGGACATAGTCCCTTTTGCTTGGATACACCTCAGACCACTGCAACTATGCATGCTCAAACAGTGGAATGGGGATTATGCAGATTTGTCTCCTCAAATTCAGTTGGACCAGGAGACCAGAGATTCTCTTCTCTGGTGGTTGTCTCAGGCTCACCTGTCTCAGGGAATATGTTTCCGCAGGCCAGAGTGGGTCATTGTAACGACCGACGCCAGTCTGTTAGGCTGGGGTGCGGTCTGGGACTCCCTGAAAGCTCAGGGCTTATGGTTTCGGGAAGAAACGCTTCTCCCGATAAACATTCTGGAACTGAGGGCGATATTCAACGCTCTTCAGGCATGGCCTCAACTAGCTACGGCCAAATTCATCAGATTTCAGTCGGACAACATCACGACTGTAGCTTACGTCAATCATCAGGGGGGAACAAAGAGTTCCCTAGCGATGACGGAAGTAACCAAAATAATCAGGTGGGCAGAGGATCACTCCTGCCATCTCTCAGCAATTCAAATCCCAGGAGTAGACAACTGGGAGGCGGATTTTCTAAGTCGTCAGACTTTTCACCCGGGGGAGTGGGAACTCCACCCGGAGGTATTTGCCCAGCTGACTCAGCTATGGGGCATTCCAGAGTTGGATCTGATGGCGTCCCGTCAGAACACCAAACTTCCTCTCTACGGTCCAGGTCCCGGGATCCCAAGGCGGTATTGATAGATGATCTAGCATCGCCTTGGTCCTTCAATCTGGCTTATGTTTTTCCACCGTTTCCTCTCCTTCCACGTCTGGTTGCCAGAATCAAGCAGGAGAAGGCTTTGGTGATTCTGATAGCGCCTGCGTGGCCACGCAGGACTTGGTATGCAGACCTAGTGGACATGTCATCTGTCCCACCATGGACATTGCCAATGAGGCAGGATCTTCTGATACAGGGTCCGTTCAAGCATCCAAATTTAGTTTCTCTACGTCTGACTGCTTGGAGATTGAACGCTTAATTCTATCATAGCGTGGGTTCTCTGAGTCAGTTATAGATACTCTGATTCAGGCTAGAAAGCCTGTCACCTGGAAAATCTACCATAAGATATGGTGGAAATATCTTTGTTGGTGTGAATCCAAGGGTTACTCATGGAGTAAGAAGGATTGGAGAAAGGATTGTCAGCTAGTTCCTTAAAAGGACAAATATCTGCTTTGTCTATCCTGTTACACAAGCGTCTGGCAGAGGTGCCAGACGTTCAAGCGTTTGATCAGGCTTTAGTCAGAATCAAGCCTGTGTATAAACCTGTGGCTCCGCCATGGAGTTTGAATTTAGTTCTTTCAGTTCTTCAAGGGGTTCTGTTTGAACCTTTACATTCCATAGACATTAAGTTGTTATCTTGGAAAGTTTTGTTTTTGATAGCTATCTCATCTGCTCGAAGAGTTTCAGAATTATCTGCCTTACAGTGTGATTCACCTTACCTGGTGTCCCACGCAGATAAGGTAGTTTTGCGTACCAAGCCTGGTTTTCTTCCTAAAGTTGTTTCTAACAAGAATATTAACCAGGAAATAGTTGTTCCTTCTCTGTGTCCTAATCCATCTTCGAAGAAGGGACGTCTATTACATAATCTTGATGTAGTTCGTGCTTTAAAGTTCTATTTACAAGCAACTAAGGATTTCAGACAAACATCTTCCTTGTTTGTTATCTATTCTGGTAAGAGGAGAGGTCAGAAAGCGACTGCTACCTCTCTTTCCTTTTGGCTGAAAAGCATCATCCGTTTGGCCTATGAGATTGCTGGCCAAGAGCCTCCTGAAAGAATTACTGCTCATTCTACCAGAGCAGTGGCTTCCACATGGGCTTTCAAAAATGAGGCTTCTGTTGAACAGATTTGTAAGATAGCGACTTGGTCTTCACTGGATATTTTTGCCAAATTTTACAAATTCGATACTTTTGCTTCTTCGGAGGCTATTTTTGGGAGAAAGGTTTTGCAAGCAGTGGTGCCTTCCGTTTAAGGTACCTGTCTTGTTCCCTCCCTTCATCCGTGTCCTAAAGCTTTGGTATTGGTATCCCACAAGTAAAGGATGAATCTGTGGACTGGATACACCTTGCAAGAGAAAACAGAATTTATGCTTACCTGATAAATTACTTTCTCTTGCGGTGTATCCAGTCCACGGCCACCCTGGCATTTAAGTCAGGTAAAAAAAATTTTGTTTAAACTACAGTCACCACTGCACCCTATGGTTTCTCCTTTTTCTTCCTAACCTTTGGTCGAATGACTGGGGGGTGGAGCTAGAGGGGGAGCTATATGGACAGCTCTGCTGTGTGCTCTCTTTGCCACTTCCTGTAGGGAATGAGAATATCCCACAAGTAAAGGATGAATCCGTGGACTGGATACACCGCAAGAGAAAGTAATTTATCAGGTAAGCATAAATTCTGTTTTCCATTAGCTCTTTTCCTTTTTTGAGATACACATGTAAAGTGGATATTTTATATAAGGCAGCATTGAGCAGTAAAGTCAAATGATAAACAGAGGTCAATGGCTTTGCTTACAAGCTCTTGTTTAGCAGCCTATTATACAGCAACATCACTTGCTTTTTCCATTGTAGGGTAAGAAACAATGTGCTATTTTACTTTCTCAACTGATTGCTGTCACTTACCTACCAGCTCTGTACTGTATTCTCCAGGCTTAGCCACACATAATCAATCAGTCTATAGAAATTAAAGAGATAAACTAAAATACTTGAGCTGCATCCGCCCCCGTCTGTGATTCCTCTAACTCATCTTTTTTTTTGTCCAGTATTTTATATAGGAAAAAACCTGGTCTGATGATCAAATAATATCCTGTTTGAATATCATGTAAACAAGACATTAAACACTAAGCTATATCTCCGAAAGGCTATCTAAGCTTTTCACAAAGAGCGCTCTTAAAGGGACATGATATCCAAATGCTCTTGAAAGTGTTGCAGTATAGCTGTAAAAAGCTGACTAGAAAATATCACCTGAACATCTTTATGTAAAAAGGTAGATATTTACATCAAATATGTATTAACACCTCGGTGTAAATGATACTAGTCCCATGACTTGCAAAGGGAGTGTGCATCTGGCATGTGCAGGCACAGTCATGTTATTTCCCTATTTAGTTTCAGGAAGTTTACTCAGAAATCTCACGAGATTTCAATGAAATCTCATGAAATCACAGCAAAGCATAACTGATGCTGATTGGCTATTGTTGTTTTCAGGAGATATTTTCAGGTCAGATTTTAACAGTCATGCTGCATCACTTTCAAGTGATTTAGCATATGAGTGTTATGTCCCTTTAAAGTATATCAGTCACATATAATTGATAAGAACAATCTAACTATAATAAACCAGCAAGTGTCTTCCTGAGCATAAGATAGGGCCATTTTGATCTGGCCTCTCCCGTTTGAAGCAGCTGTATTCTTGTTCACATAATGTGCAAGGGATTAAACCTGGTTGCTCCAGTCACCCCTATGGAGTAAAATCACCAAACATTGCAGATAACAGAAGACAAAAGCATTTAGGGCCAAATTACAAGTGGAACGCTAATTAACAATCTCACTTGAGCGTTAACTGCGCTAGAACTTTGGCTTTCTTTCATGTAATTAGCAAGAGTCCATGAGCTAGTGACGTATGGGATATACATTCCTACCAGGAGGGGCAAAGTTTCCCAAACCTCAAAATGCCTATAAATACACCCCTCACCACACCCACAATTCAGTTTTACAAACTTTGCCTCCCATGGAGGTGGTGAAGTAAGTTTGTGCTAGATTCTACGTTGATATGCGCTTCGCAGCAGGCTGAAGCCCGGTTTTCCTCTCAGAGTGCAGTGAATGTCAAAGGGATGTGAAGAGAGTATTGCCTATTTGAATACAATGGTCTTCCTCTATGGGATCTATTTCATAGGTTCTCTGTTATCGGTCGTAGAGATTTCTTCTCCTACCTCCCTTTTCAGATCGACGATATACTCTTATATACCATTACCTCTACTGATTCTCGTTTCAGTACTGGTTTGGCTATCTACTATATGTAGATGAGTGTCTTAGGGTAAGTAAGTCTTATTTTATTTATGACACTCTAAGCTATATTTGGGCACTTTATATGTAAAGTTCTAAATATATGTGTTTAAACTTATATTTGCCATGATTCAGGATAATCAGTATTCCTTCATTCAGACTGTCAGTTTCATTATTTGGGATAATGCATATGAATAAATCATTTTTTTCTTACCTTTAAACATTTTCAATTGACTTTTTTCCCTGCGGGCTGTTAGGCTCGCGGGGGCAGAAAATGCTTCAATTTATTGCGTCATTCTTGGCGCAAACTTTTTTGGCTCAAAATTCTGTCATTTCCGGCGCCATAGTTGACGCCGGAAGTTTGTTCGTGGTTGCGTAATTTTTTGACGTATGTGTGTTACAGACATTTTTTTGCGCCAAAAAATGTGGGCGTCGTTTTTTACGTCAGAGAATGTGGCGTCATACTAGGCGCTAAAAAATATGGGCGTTGTATTTGGCGTCAATAATGTGGGCGTCATACTTGGTGCCAAAAAATGTGGGCGTCATTCTGGTCTCCACCTTTTTTCACATTATTTAAGTCTCACTTTTTCATTACTTCTGGTTGCTAGAGGCTTGTTTATTTTGCATCTTTTCCCATTCCTGAAACTGTCATTTAAGGAATTTGATAATTTTGCTTTATATGTTGTTTTTTCTATTACATATTGCAAGATGTCACAACCTGACCCTGGATCAGAATCTACTTCTGGAAAGACGCCTGATGCTGGTTCTACCAAAGTTAAGTGCATTTGTTGTAAACTTTTGGTAACTGTTCCTCTGGCTGTAGTTTGTGTTAGTTGTCATGATAAACTTTCTAACGCAGATAGTGTCTCCATTAGTAATAATCCTTTACCTGTTGTTTTTCCTTCAACATCTAATGTTCAGGATGTCCCTGTTAATGTAAAAGAATTTGTTTCTAATTCTATTAGGAAGGCTCTGTCTGTTATTCCTCCTTCCAGTAAACGTAAAAGGTCTTTTAAAACTTCTCATATTTCAGATGAATTTTTAAGTGACCGCCATCATTCTGACTTATCTTTTTCTGATGAGGATCTATCTGGTTCAGATGATTCTGCTTCAGATATTGACACTGATAAATCTTCATATTTATTTAAGATGGAGTTTATTCGTTCTTTACTTAAAGAAGTGTTGATTGCATTAGATATGGAGGAGTCTAGTCCTCTTGATACTAAATCAACTAAGCGTTTAAATTCAGTTTTTAAACCTCATGTAGTTATTGCAGAAGTTTTTCCAGTTCCTGATGCTATTTCAGAAGTAATTTCTAGGGAATGGAATAGTCTGGGTACTTCATTTACTCCTTCTCCAAGGTTTAAGAAATTGTACCCTGTGCCATATGATAGATTAGAATTTTGGGACAAAATCCCTAAAGTTGATGGGGCTATCTCTACTCTTGCTAAACGTACTACTATTCCTACGGCGGATAGTACTTCCTTTAAGGATCTTTTAGATAGGAAGCTTGAATCCTTTCTAAGGAGAGCTTATTTATGTTCAGGTAATCTTCTTCTGCTATTTCTTTGGCTGATGTTGCTGCAGCTTCCACTTTCTGGTTGGAGGCTTTAACGCAACAAGTGTCAGACCATAATGCTTATAGCATTGTTAAACTTCTTCAACATGCTAATAACTTTATTTGTGATGCCATTTTTTATATCATTAGAATTGATGCCAGGTATATGTCTTTAGCTATTTTAGCTAGAAGAGCTTTATGGCTTAAATCTTGGAATGCAGATATGATTCTAAGTCAACTTTGCTTTCTCTTTCTTTCCAAGGTAATAAATTATTTGGTTCACAGTTGGATTCTATAATTTCAACTGTTACTGGGGGAAAGGAACCGTTTTGCCTCAGGACAAAAAATCTAAAGGTAAATATAGGGCTGCTAATCGTTTTCGTTCCTTTCATCAGAATAAGGAACAGAAGCCTGACCCTTCCCCTAAAGGAACGGTTTCCGTTTGGAAACCTTCTCCAGTCTGGAATAAATCCAAGCCTTTTAGAAAGTCAAAACCAACTCCCAAATCCGCATGAAGGTGCGGCCCTCATTCCAGCACAGCTGGTAGGGGGCAGGTTACGATTTTTCAAAGATATTTGGATCAATTCGATTCACAGTCTTTGGATTCAGAACATTGTTTCACAAGGGTACAGAATAGGTTTCAAGGTAAGGCCGCCTGTGAGAAGATTTTTTCTCTCACGCATTCCAGTAAACCCAGTGAAGGCTCAGGCATTTCTGAAATGTGTTTCAGACCTAGAGTTGGCTGGGGTAATTGTGCCAGTTCCATTTCTGGAACGGGGTCTGGGGTTTTACTCAAATCTATTCATTGTACAAAAGAAGGAGAATTCCTTCAGACCAGTTCTGGATCTAAAAATATTGAATCGTTATGTAAGGATACCAACATTCAAAATGGTGACTATAAGGACTATTCTGCCTTTTGTTCAGTAAGGGCATTATATGTCTACAATAGACTTACAGGATGCATATCTTCATATTCCAATTCATCCAGATCACTATCAGTTCCTGAGATTCTCTTTTCTAGGCAAGCATTACCAGTTTGTTGCCCTTCCGTTTGGCCTAGCAACAGCTCCAAGGATCTTTTCAAAGGTTCTCGGTGCCCTTCTCTCTGTAATCAGAGAACAGGGTATTGCGGTATTTCCTTATTTGGACGATATCTTGGTACTTGCTCAGTCTTTACATTCTGCAGAATCTCATACGAATCAACTTGTGTTGTTTCTTCAAAGACATGGTTGGAGGATCAATTTACCAAAGAGTTCCTTGATTCCTCAGACAAAGGTAACCTTTTTGGGTTTTCAAATAGATTCAGTGTCCATGACTTTGTCTCTAACAGAAAAGAGACAACTGAAGTTGGTTTCAGCTTGTCGAAACCTTCAGTCTCAATCATTCCCTTCGGTAGCTTTGTGCATGGAAATTCTAGGTCTCATGACTGCTGCATCGGACGCGATCCCCTTTGCTCGCTTTCACATGAGACCTCTCCAGCTTTGTATGCTGAACCAGTGGTGCAGGGATTATACAAAGATATCACAATTAATATCCTTAAATCCCAATGTTCGATCTTCTCTGACTTGGTGGTTGAATCACCATCGTCTAATTCAAGGGGCCTCTTTTGTTCGTTCAACCTGGACTGTGATCTCAACAGATGCGAGTCTTTCAGGTTGGGGAGCTGTATGGGGATCTCTGACAGCGCAGGGGGTTTGGGAATATCAGGAGGCGAAATTACCAATCAACATTTTGGAACTCCGTGCGATTTTCAGAGCTCTTCAGTTCTGGCCTCTTCTGAAGAGAGAATCGTTTATTTGTTTTCAGACAGACAATGTCACAACCGTGGCATATGTCAATCATCAAGGTGGGACTCACAGTCCTCAGGCTATGAAAGAAGTATCTCGGATACTTGTATGGGCGGAATCCAGCTCCTGTCTAATCTCTGCGGTTCACATCCCAGGTGTAGACAATTGGGAAGCGGATTATCTCAGTCGCCAGACGTTACATCCGGGCGAATGGTCTCTTCACCCAGAGGTATTTCTTCAGATTGTTCAAATCTGGGGACATAGATCTGATGGCCTCTCATCTAAACAAGAAACTTCCCAGGTATCTGTCCAGATCCAGGGATCCTCAGGCGGAAGCAGTGGACGCGTTGTCGCTTCCTTGGAATTATCAACCTGCTTATATCTTTCCATCTCTAGTTCTTCTTCCAAAAGTGATTTCCAAAATTCTAATGGAACGTTCGTTTGTATTGCTGGTGGCTCCAGCATGGCCTCACAGGTTTTGGTATGCGGATCTCGTTCGGATGCCAAGTTGCCAACCTTGAACACTTCCGTTAAGGCCAGACCTTCTATCTCAAGGCCCATTTTTCCATCAGGATCTCAAATCATTAAATTTGAAGGTATGGAGATAGAACGCTTGATTCTTAGTCATAGAGGTTTCTCTGACTCAGTGATTAATACTATGATACAGGCTCGTAAGTCTGTGTCTAGAAATATTTATTACCGAGTCTGGAAGATTTACATTTCTTGGTGTTCTTCTCATAAATTCTCTTGGCATTCTTTTAGAATTCCTAGGATTTTACAGTTTCTTCAGGATGGTTTGGATAAGGGTTTGTCTGCAAGCTCTTTGAAAGGTCAAATCTCTGCTCTTTCTGTTCTTTTTCACAGAAAGATTGCTAATCATCCTGATATTCATTGTTTTGTACAGGCTTTGGTTCGTATCAAGCCTGTCATTAAGTCAATCTCTCCTCGACTCAAGAGTCACTAGAGAGGGAGGGAATAGGCAGTTTCCTGTGGGAGGAGCGTGAAGGTGGAGGTGCACGCTCGAGCTCACCTGTGCTGTGTGAGCAATAACAGCTCTAAAATTCTCCCAAGCCACAGAGCCTTATTGCGGGGGTTTTACTGGTATAGCCCTTGCCGGAGGAAGTAAAATTGGCTATAGGAAACTCTCTGAGTCCCATAAGGCTGAGTGGGATCAGCTAATCTACAGATCCACAAGTTGCCATTTTTTTCCCCTCAAAGACTGTGAAACAAGTTCTTAAGAGCTGATGGTGTAAAGTACATGACAAGTCCAGGAGGGTTCACCCTACAGAGCTACCCAGAGAGATGTCGTCCAGTTAAGGGAAGCAAAAGACCCAAGCCAGCCCAAAGAGCAGGGGTGATATAATCTTCCGGCAAAACGAGCAGGAGTGAGAGTCCAGGAGCTGGAGTCGGAGTCAGAGTTAAGGCAACCACACACCTATTACACACGTACCTGTAAGTTCAAGGCGGCTGGTGGATTCAGAGGATCAGCTGTCCGAATACCGCTCTCCCCCCCCTCCAGTAAGTCGGCGAGTTGCTCTGACGTCAGAGCGCGACGCTTGAAGCGGGTGTGCATGAAGCTGTCGGAGGGTACTGCAGTGTGGCCTAGAACGCCAAGACCTGGATGAGAGAGCGCTCTAAGTGAAATTTCGCCACCAAGGTGCAGACACGACAGGCCGTGAAGTCGAGGGGGGGTAAGTACAGAGGTATATTACATGGTGGGCAACTGTAAAGCAAAGTTTAAGCTGAACAACAAAAGGAGTACCGGCGGAGCTAATTTGGATTTGGTGGTGTGTGTGTTATGCCAAAAAGTATTTAAATAAAGAGCCTTGCTGGAAGCTGGACTTATCATTTCCACTATATGTGTATATCCCAGCTGGAGTGGCGACAGCTCTCAGAAAAAGCTACTTTCCACAGCATGAGCAAGGCTGCCTGAAATTTTCTCTTTTTTGTATAAGACTGTGGCCATAGATTAAGGGAGAATATTGAAATGACTCCTAACATTATATGAATGTGGTAGCACGCAGGTCCTAGGTACTCTAAGCACAGTAATTATCAAAAAGGACATTATATGTGCATATTGACTGATGTTATCCTTTGCTATCACATAAACTGCAACATATGAGTTTGGTATCACGTAGGTCCTGGGCACTCTAAATACAGCAATTAACAAAGAGGACATTATATGTGCAAATTGACTGATGTTATACTCGGTTAGCCTGTAACTGCTAGAGAAATTTGACATAATAAGCCCTATGAACTCTTATGTATAATAATCTGTATAGCTTTTTTCTGTCATAGAGATTAGAGTTAAGATGTGTAAGTTAGTAGGTCATATAAAGTAAACTAAAGGTGATAAATATTCTAACAGATCAGCCAGGTTTCTGTTGGCTGGTATTAATCCTACACTTCGTATCTGAAGCAACCACAATTCAGGGTGCATTTCTCTTAAGAAGATTACATGAGCAATTACACCAACAGGCATTAAAATCAAGCCGAAAAGAGCGTCCTTAAGAAAAGGATGAGAAAGACATTAAGCCCTTATAGCACAGGATACCCTCAAAAGATAGGGATAAAAGTTTACATATTGGGACATTTGCACTATAACTCTCAGAGAATATCTCTTGAATTCAGCCTGTTTAGGTTAAATCCTGCGCTGTATAATAGTGTATAAAGTGCTAAAGGAGTGTCAAAGGTGTTAAAAGAGAGTTAAAATTGTTTATTTGTACACTCTGATGTTAGGTAACAGTGTTGGTCGGAAAAAGAAAACTGCTTTTTTTTTCTAAAATAGAGGTACTGTTCTTCTGATAGTTCTGGTAATAGATATTCTGCACAGTCAAGGGTCATATTGTGCCTGAAAGTGTGAAAGCTCAGACAGATATTTAAATCTAGGCTTCTTTGACGGATTAGCCCTATAAGAGTTTTCACAGACAAAGCGGAATACAAAGGTTAAGCTGCAGTCCAGAGAGGGATCTTTGCTCAGATGTAATATATAGATAGCTGACTATCACAGATTCTGCCTATTTTTTCTTTTCTTCTTTTTTTTTTTTTTTTATATAGGTTTTCTGAACCAGTAAAGCTTCTCTGTTAATGCAATTAGGGGTTAAATAGGAGAGGTTGCTTTTATATAACAAATGGAGAAATACATTACAAATCCCAAAAATAAATCTCCAGCCATGCCTGTAAGGAGAGATAAAAAACAGAAACCCCTACAGGAAAATATACAAGAAATTTCCTTTAGAAGTCCAGATTTGAGTACGGAAAAACAACTTACTACGAATCAGTTGGCAGAATTAATTCTGCCACAATTTGAGATAATAAAGGGGGAGATTTCAGAGATTTCGAGTGAAATAAAACAATTTTCAAGTAGATTATTAGAGGCAGAAACTCGAATTTCGAATATTGAGGACAGACACTTTAATCAGGAAGTTGTTCTGAACACACATTCAGAAGAGATTAAGGCATTAAAAGCTAAAATTGAGGATCTAGAAGACAGGTCCAGGAGGAGTAATGTGCGTGTCATAGGACTACCAGAGTCCAGAGAATTTGAAGACCTCCTAAAATTTAGTACTCTGACTTTACCAAAACTTCTTGGCATACAAGATGTAGAGGGAGGATTCCAGGTAGAGAGAGCACACAGGGTAGGTGTGGCAAGACAGTCAAAAGACGGCAGTACGCGACCAAGAATGGTCATGATAAAATACTTAAATTTCCAAGACAAAGTTAAAATTATGCAGAAATACAGACAGACACAGACACTGACTATAGACACCAAGCAGATCCTATTTTCTCCAACATAGGTGTGTCCGGTCCACGGCGTCATCCTTACTTGTGGGATATTCTCTTCCCCAACAGGAAATGGCAAAGAGCCCAGCAAAGCTGGTCACATGATCCCTCCTAGGCTCCGCCTACCCCAGTCATTCTCTTTGCCGTTGTACAGGCAACATCTCCACGGAGATGGCTTAGAGTTTTTTAGTGTTTAACTGTAGTTTTTATTATTCAATCAAGAGTTTGTTATTTTAAAATAGTGCTGGTATGTACTATTTACTCAGAAACAGAAAAGAGATGAAGATTTCTGTTTGTATGAGGAAAATGATTTTAGCACCGTAACTAAAATCCATGGCTGTTCCACACAGGACTGTTGAGAGCAATTAACTTCAGTTGGGGGAACAGTGTGCAGTCTCTTACTGCTTGAGGTATGACACATTCTAACAAGACGATGTAATGCTGGAAGCTGTCATTTTCCCTATGGGATCCGGTAAGCCATGTTTATTAAGATAGTAAATAAGGGCTTCACAAGGGCTTATTAAGACTGTAGACTTTTTCTGGGCTAAATCGATTCATTATTAACACATATTTAGCCTTGAGGAATCATTTATTCTGGGTATTTTGATATGATTATATCGGCAGGCACTGTTTTAGACACTTTATTCTTTAGGGGCTTTCCCTAATCATAGTCAGAGCCTCATTTTCGCGCCGGTATGGCGCACTTGTTTTTGAGGACAGCATGGCATGCAGCTGCATGTGTGTGGAGCTCTGATACATAGAAAAGTCTTTCTGAAGGCATCATTTGGTATCGTATTCCCCTTTGGGCTTGGTTGGGTCTCAGCAAAGCAGATTCCAGGGACTGTAAAGGGGTTAAATATAAAAACGGCTCCGGTTCCGTTATTTTAAGGGTTAAAGCTTCCAAATTTGGTGTGCAATACTTTTAAGGCTTTAAGACACTGTGGTGAAATTTTGGTGAATTTTGAACAATTCCTTCATACTTTTTCGCAATTGCAATAATAAAGTGTGTTTAGTTTAAAATTTAAAGTGACAGTAACGGTTTTATTTTAAAACGTTTTTTGTGCTTTGTTATCAAGTTTATGCCTGTTTAACATGTCTGAACTACCAGATAGATTGTGTTCTGACTGTGGGGAAACCAAGGTTCCTTCTCATTTAACTATATGTATTTTATGTCATAAAAAAATTTTTAGTAAAAATGATGCCCAAGATGATTCCTCAAGTGAGGGGAGTAAGCATGGTACTGCATCATCCCCTCCTTCGTCTACACCAGTCTTGCCCATACAGGAGGCCCCTAGTACATCTAGTGTGCCAATACTCCTTACTATGCAACATTTAACGGCTGTAATGGATAATTCTATCAAAAACATTTTAGCCAATATGCCCACTTATCAGCGAAAGCGCGACTGCTCTGTTTTAGAAAATTCTGTAGAGCATGAGAACGCTGATGATATGGTTTCTGAAGGGCCCCTACACCAGTCTGAGGGGGCCAGGGAGGTTTTGTCTGAGGGAGAAATTTCAGATTCAGGAAACATTTCTCAACAAGCTGAACCTGATGTGATTACTTTTAAATTTAAGTTGGAACATCTCCGCGCTCTGCTTAAGGAGGTGTTATCCAATTTGGATGATTGTGATTATCTGGTCATTCCAGAACCACTATGTAAAATGGAAAAGTTCTTAGAGGCCCCGGGGCCCCCCGAAGCTTTTCCTATATCCAAGCGGGTGGCGTACATTGTTAGTAAAGAATGGGACAGGCCCGGTATACCTTTAGTACCTCCCCCCATATTTATAAAATTGTTTTCCTATAGTCGACCCCAGAAAGGACTGATGGCAGACAGTCCCCAAGGTCGAGGGGGCGGTTTCTACTCTACACAAGCGCGCCACTATACCCATAGAAGATAGTTGTGCTTTCCAAGATCCTATGGATAAAAAATTAGAAGGTCTGCTAAAGATGTTTGTTCAGCAAGGTTCCCTTCTACAACCAATTGCATGCATTGTCCCTGTCACTGCAGCCGCGTGTTTCTAGTTTGATGAGCTAGGAAAGGCGATTATTAGTAATTCTTCTTCTTATGAGGAGATTATGGACAGAATTCGTGCTCTTAAATTGGCTAATTCTTTCACCCTAGACGCCACCTTGCAATTGGCTAGGTTAGCGGCGAAAAAATTCTGGGTTTGCTATTGTGGCGCAGAGCGCTTTGGTTAAAATCTTGGGCAGCGGATGCGTCTTCCAAGAACAAATTGCTTGACATTCCTTTCAAGGGGAAAACACTCTTTGGCCCTGACTTGAAAGAGATTATCTCTGATATCACTGGGGGCAAGGGCCACGCCCTTCCTCAGGATAGGTCTTTTCAAGACCAAAAATAAACCTAAGTTTCGTCCCTTTCGCAGAAACGGATCAGCCCCAAGGGCTACGTCCTCTAAGCAGGAAGGTAATACTTCTCAAGCCAATCCAGCCTGGAGACCTATGCAAGGCTGGAGCAAAGGAAAGCAGGCCAGGAAACCTGCCACTGCTACCAAGACAGCATGAAATGCGGGCCCCCGATCCGGGACCGGATCTGGTGGGGGGCAGACTCTCTCTCTTCGCTCAGGCTTGGGAAAGAGATGTTCTGGATCCTTGGGCGCTAGAAATAGTCTCCCAAGGTTATTCTCTGGAGTTCAAGGGGCTTCCTCCAAGGGGGAGGTCCCACAGGTCTCAGTTGTCTTCAGACCACATAAGAAGACAGGCATTCTTACATTGGGTAGAAGACCTGCTAAAAATGGGAGTGATTCATCCTGTTCCATTAGGAGAACAAGGGATGGGGTTCTACTCCAATCTGTTCATGGTTCCCAAAAAAGAGGGAACGTTCAGACCAATCTTAGATCTCAAGATCTTGAACAAGTTTCTCAAGGTTCCATCGTTCAAGATGGAAACCATTCGAACACTTCTTCCTTCCATCCAGGAAGGTCAATTCATGACCAAGGTGGATTTCAAGGATGCGTATCTACATATTCCTATCCACAAGGAACATCATCGGTTCCTAAGGTTTGCATTCCTGGACAAGCATTTCCAGTTCGTGGCATTTTCTTTCGGATTAGCCACTGCTCCTAGGATTTTCTCATAGGTACTAGGGTCCCTTCTGGCGGTGCTAAGACCAAGGGGCATTGCTGTAGTACCTTACTTGGACGACATTCTGATTCGAGCGTCGTCCCTTCCTCAAGTAAAGGCTCACACGGACATTGTCCTGGCCTTTCTCAGATCTCACGGATGGAAAGTGAACGTGGAAAAGAGTTCTCTATCTCCGTCAACGAGGGTTCCCTTCTTGGGAACTATAATAGACTCCTTAGAAATGAGGATTTTTCTGACAGAAGCCAGAAAAACAAAACTTCTAGACTCTTGTCGGATACTTCATTCCGTTCCTCTTCCTTCCATAGCGCAGTGCATGGAAGTGATAGGTTTGATGGTAGCGGCAATGGACATAGTTCCTTTTGTGCGCATTCATCTAAGACCATTACAACTGTTCATGCTCAGTCAGTGGAATGGGGACTATTCAGACTTGTCTCCGAAGATACAAGCAAATCAGAGAACCAGAGACTCATTCCGTTGGTGGCTGTCCCTGGACAACCTGTCACAAGGGATGACCTTCCGCAGACCAGAGTGGGTCATTGTCACGACCGACGCCAGTCTGATGGGCTGGGGCGCGGTCTGGGGATCCCTGAAAGCTCAGGGTCTTTGGTCTCGGGTAGAATCTCTTCTACCGATAAATATTCTGGAACTGAGAGCGATATTCAATGCTCTCAAAGCTTGGCCTCAGCTAGCGAGGGCCAAGTTCATACATCAACCATCAGGGGGGAACAAGGAGTTCCCTAGCGATGGAAGAAGTGACCAAAATCATTCTATGGGCGGAGTCTCACTCCTGCCACCTGTCTGCTATCCACATCCCAGGAGTGGAAAATTGGGAAGCGGATTTTCTGAGTCGTCAGACATTGCATCCGGGGGAGTGGGAACTCCATCCGGAAATCTTTGCCCAAGTCACTCAACCGTGGGGCATTCCAGACATGGATCTGATGGCCTCTCGTCAGAACTTCAGAGTTCCTTACTACGGGTACAGATCCAGGGATCCCAAGGCGGCTCTAGTGGATGCACTAGTAGCACCTTGGACCTTCAAACTAGCTTATGTGTTCCCGCCGTTTCCTCTCATCCCCAGGCTGGTAGCCAGGATCAATCAGGAGAGGGCGTCGGTGATTTTGATAGCTCCTGCGTGGCCACGCAGGACTTGGTATGCAGATCTGGTGAATATGTCATCGGCTCCACCATGGAAGCTACCTTTGAGAGACCTTCTTGTTCTAGGTCCGTTCGACCCACTCCAGCTGACTGCTTGGAGATTGAACGCTTGATCTTATCAAAGCGAGGGTTCTCAGATTCTGTTATTAATACTCTTGTTCAGGCCTGAAAGCCTGTAACCAGAAAAATTACCACATAATTTGGTATATCTGTTGGTGTGAATCTGCAGGATTCCCTTGGGACAAGGTTAGGATTCCTAAGAGTCTATCCTTCCTTCGAGAAGGATTGGAAAAAGGATTATCTGCAAGTTCCTTGATGGGACAGATTTCTGCCTTGTCTGTGTTACTTCACAAAAAGCTGGCAGCTGTGCCAGATGTTCTAGCCTTTGTTCAGGCTCTGGTTAGAATCAAGCCTGTTTACAAAATTTTGACTCCTCCTTGGAGTCTCAACCTAGTTCTTTCAGTTCTTCAGGGGGTTCCGTTTGAACCCTTACATTCCGTTGATATTAAGTTATTATCTTGGAAAGTTTTGTTTTTGGTTGCAATTTCTTCTGCTAGAAGAGTTTCAGAATTATCTGCTCTGCAGTGTTCTTCTCCTTATCTGGTGTTCCATGCAGATAAGGTGGTTTTGCGTACTAAACCTGGTTTTCTTCCAAAAGTTGTTTCTAACAAAAACATTAACCAGGAGATAGTTGTGCCTTCTTTGTGTCCTAATCCAGTTTCAAAGAAGGAACGTTTGTTGCACAACTTGGATGTAGTTCGTGCTCTCAAATTTTACTTAGCAGCTACTAAGGATTTCAGACAAACTTTGTCTTTGTTTGTTGTTTATTCTGGTAAACGGAGAGGTTAAAAAGCAACTTCTACCTCTCTCTCCTTCTGGATTAAAAGCATTATCCGATTGGCTTATGAGACTGCCGGACGGCAGCCTCCTGAAAGAATCACAGCTCACTCCACTAGGGCTGTGGCTTCCACATGGGCCTTCAAGAACGAGGCTTCTGTTGATCAGATATGTAAGGCAGCGACTTGATCTTCACTGCACACTTTTTCTAAATTTTACAAATTTGATACTTTTGCTTCTTCTGAGGCTATTTTTGGGAGAAAGGTTTTGCAAGCCGTGGTGCCTTCCATTTAGGTGACCTGATTTGCTCCCTCCCTTCATCCGTGTCCTAAAGCTTTGGTATTGGTTCCCACAAGTAAGGATGACGCCGTGGACCGGACACACCTATGTTGGAGAAAACAGAATTTATGTTTACCTGATAAATTACTTTCTCCAACGGTGTGTCCGGTCCACGGCCCGCCCTGGTTTTTTTAATCAGGTCTGATAATTTATTTTCTTTAACTACAGTCACCACGGTAACATATGGTTTCTCCTATGCAAATATTCCTCCTTAACGTCGGTCGAATGACTGGGGTAGGCGGAGCCTAGGAGGGATCATGTGACCAGCTTTGCTGGGCTCTTTGCCATTTCCTGTTGGGGAAGAGAATATCCCACAAGTAAGGATGACGCCGTGGACCGGACACACCGTTGGAGAAAGTAATTTATCAGGTAAACATAAATTCTGTTATTTCAGGACTATTCAATAGAGACCTCGACAAAGAGGCGTGCGATGGCACCATTCTGCTCAGGTCTAATTAAAGCAGGGTTGAAGGCAACCATGAAATACCCAGCGAAAATCACGGTACTGGGCATGGATGGTGTCATCGCACTAAACACAATTGAGGAGGCAAAAGAGTTCTGCAGAGACAATAATATAGAGGTTTAAGCAGATTTTAATAGAATACGGCAATCTTAGGCTCTGGAAATTAAAATGGTGATTTGGTCAGGAATATGGGGTAGGGGGGGGGAGGGGGTCCCTTTGTTTTGTTTTTTTTGTTTTTGTTTTTTTTCTTCTTCTTCCCTTCATTTTTCATAGGTAAAAAGTTTCAGAATAAATGAGTAATTCGTTAAACTTAATCTCTTGGAACGTAGGGGGAATAACATCGCCCAGTAAGCGTAAGAACATTTTAAAGTTAGTAAAAAAACAACACCCAGATATCATTTTACTACAAGAATTACATCTTAAAAAGGAAGAGATAGGAAAGCTGAAAACAAAGTGGCTAGCTGAAATAATCGCCACACCTTGTGAAAAACCCAAAAAGGGGGTAGCAATTATGCTGGGCAGTGGTCTAGCATACACGATAACTAAGCAGGAATTAGACCCAGGCGGGCGATATATAGTTTTACAACTGAAAATAGATAATAAGATCTGGACAATATGTAACCTATACGCCCCGAATAACTGGGACTTTCAGTTCTGGGAGAAATTGACAAAAGTTATATCCCCATATATTGGGCAGAATTTGATTATAGCAGGAGATTTTAACAGTACAATGTGCCCCGATCTAGATAGGCACAGAATCAGGAGGAGAGCGGCTAATAACAGGGAAGCCAAATATCTGCAGAATTTTGCACGGGTGTTAAAATTGAAGGATGTCTGGCGTATTCAGCATCCAGACACTCGAGAATTCACATGCGAATCGGGAGCTCATAAAAATTTCTCCCGAATTGACATGTTTTTAGTAGATGAAGACATCATGAAAAACCATATTGAGTCACAGATTGCGGAGATTATTTTATCTGATCACGCGATAATTGGTTTAAGGATTGCATGGAGCACTCTATCCAAAAATAGTTTTAATACCTTCCGTTTTCCTCAATATATGTACAGAAATATACAATTTGTAAACTGGCTGAAGCAAAAATGGGGAGAGTACTCCACACAGAATAGGGACTACATAAACAAAGTTGAGGTATTCTGGGAAGCAGGCAAAGCGGTCATTCGGGGGGAAGTAAAAGCCTACATGATTAAAAGAAATAAGGAAAATAAAGCAAGAGAGCTACAATTAGCAAACCAACTTAAAAATAAATATGCGAAATATCTCAGAACTCCCAATAAAGAGAATTGGGATCTATATAAAGCAGCTAGAACGGAAAGGGAATGTTTTCTGAAAAAGATCGGGGCATACGAAGAGTTGAGGAATAGGGCGATATTCCAGGGCAGTCAGGGTATTTCAGCCAAACATCTGGCCAGACTGGTTAAATTTAGGAGAAAATCAAATCATATTTTTTCAATTAGGTCTGAGGGGAAACTCATAGGTAAAAAGTTTCAGAATAAATGAGTAATTCGTTAAACTTAATCTCTTGGAACGTAGGGGGAATAACATCGCCCAGTAAGCGTAAGAACATTTTAAAGTTAGTAAAAAAACAACACCCAGATATCATTTTACTACAAGAATTACATCTTAAAAAGGAAGAGATAGGAAAGCTGAAAACAAAGTGGCTAGCTGAAATAATCGCCACACCTTGTGAAAAACGCAAAAAGGGGGTAGCAATTATGCTGGGCAGTGGTCTAGCATACACGATAACTAAGCAGGAATTAGACCCAGGCGGGCGATATATAGTTTTACAACTGAAAATAGATAATAAGATCTGGACAATATGTAACCTATACGCTCCGAATAACTGGGACTTTCAGTTCTGGGAGAAATTGACAAAAGTTATATCCCCATATATTGGGCAGAATTTGATTATAGCAGGAGATTTTAACAGTACAATGTGCCCCGATCTAGATAGGCACAGAATCAGGAGGAGAGCGGCTAATAACAGGGAAGCCAAATATCTGCAGAATTTTGCACGGGTGTTAAAATTGAAGGATGTCTGGCGTATTCAGCATCCAGACACTCGAGAATTCACATGCGAATCGGGAGCTCATAAAAATTTCTCCCGAATTGACATGTTTTTAGTAGATGAAGACATCATGAAAAACCATATTGAGTCACAGATTGCGGAGATTATTTTATCTGATCACGCGATAATTGGTTTAAGGATTGCATGGAGCACTCTATCCAAAAATAGTTTTAATACCTTCCGTTTTCCTCAATATATGTACAGAAATATACAATTTGTAAACTGGCTGAAGCAAAAATGGGGAGAGTACTCCACACAGAATAGGGACTACATAAACAAAGTTGAGGTATTCTGGGAAGCAGGCAAAGCGGTCATTCGGGGGGAAGTAAAAGCCTACATGATTAAAAGAAATAAGGAAAATAAAGCAAGAGAGCTACAATTAGCAAACCAACTTAAAAATAAATATGCAAAATATCTCAGAACTCCCAATAAAGAGAATTGGGATCTATATAAAGCAGCTAGAACGGAAAGGGAATGTTTTCTGAAAAAGATCGGGGCATACGAAGAGTTGAGGAATAGGGCGATATTCCAGGGCAGTCAGGGTATTTCAGCCAAACATCTGGCCAGACTGGTTAAATTTAGGAGAAAATCAAATCATATTTTTTCAATTAGGTCTGAGGGGAAACTCGTCAGTAACAAAGATGATATTGGCAAAATATTCTTTGAGTATTATAGTAACCTCTATGCAAGGGAAGATGTGAATGAGGAGCAAAAAGAGCAATTCTGGCTGGGTCTGGATATCCCCCAAATTTCGCAAGAAGCGTTACAGATAATTAATGCTTCTATTACCGAAATAGAAATATTAGAAACCATAAAAAAATCTAAACCCAGCAAAGCTGCAGGGCCGGACGGTCTTCCGGCAGAATTCTATAAAATCATGGCGGCAGAAATAACGGGCACCTTAACTAAACTATTCAATCAATATTATCTTCAGAAAGACATGAAATCTAACTATTTCTCTGACTCTTTAGTTACCTTAATCCATAAGAAAGAGAAGGACCCTACAAAGGTAGCATCATATCGTCCGATTTCGCTGCTCAATCAGGATTACAAGTTATTAATGTCTCTAATCGCAGAAAGGTTAAAAAAATTTATTACGGATATTATTCATACAGATCAGGCAGGGTTCATTGCAGGGAGAAATGCAGTTAGAAACATGCGCAGAGTTCTTACTACCCTGGACTATCTCCATCGGGTCGACCAGGACGCAGGGAACAGAATTCAGGGGGAAGATATGGCTTTACTTACTGTAGATGCCGAGAAGGCTTTTGATTCTATTATTTGGGACCATTTAATAAACTCGTTGAAGAAGTTTGGTTTCTCCGGTGCTCTGGTCGACTTGATCGGGTTAGTATATAACAAGCCCAGGTCTCAACTTCTCATCAATGGTGAAAAAGTATTACCCTATGTAAAGGAACACGGCAGGGGTGTCCACTTTCCCCATTACTTTTTGATATCGCACTGGAACCCCTAGCCATATATTTAAGAAAGACTCTTCCACCAATTTTGGTGGGGAATTAGAAGGTGTCTGTGGCTCTGTATGCGGATGATTTATTAATATTCTTACAACATACAAATCAGTCCATACCATGCTTAATGAAGGTATAAAACACATTCAGTTCTTTCTCAGGATATAAAATAAATATTAATAAATCAGAAATTCTCTGGATCAAAAAAAATAGAAATAGTTACTCTGATAATTTCAAAGAAGTACAGAACATTAATTATTTAGGCATAAAGATTAGTAAGAACCCAGCAGCATGGTATCAGCTTAACTTCAAAGAACCATTTCAGAAATTGCAACATGACTTAGCTAAATGGAACTTATACTACCTATCCATTTCAGCCCGTATTAATGTCATTAAAACTATTATTTTTCCAAAATTCCTATTTTTGCTTCAGAACTTACCCCTTTTATTACATAAAAAAGACATCGATAACTATAATAAGGCCTATGCTCTTTTTATTTGGGGGAAAAAGACTTCACATATCGCTTTTAATAAGTTGTCCCAGGATAAACGTTTTGGAGGTTTTTCGTGCCCAAATATAAAATACTATAATATGGTCTCCTTGG
Organism: Bombina bombina; assembly: GCF_027579735.1. Classification (NCBI taxonomy): domain Eukaryota; kingdom Metazoa; phylum Chordata; class Amphibia; order Anura; family Bombinatoridae; genus Bombina; species Bombina bombina. Next base: position 516,218,071 of record NC_069499.1, on the reverse strand, counting down.
TTAAATTTGGGGTAGATTGGCTTACCAAATCAGAATATGTTACTTATTATGAACATGAATCAGAATTAATTAAACCTTTTAATCTGCAGGCGGTGCTTCACTGTCCATATAGAAAACTACCAAGCAATATAAGCAGATTAAGTACAATTACAAATGTAGTGACCGCATGGCAGAAATATTGTAAAATATTGGGGATAGAATTTCAGACCTCTAGATTACTACCGATCACTGGTAACCCAGCCTTCCCACCAGGACACTGCAATAGTATATTTCATAATTGGGCAACTAAAGGCCTGATCTATATATCACAATTGAAGGAACCACTTACCGGGTATATCAGGTCCTTTGAGAATCTCGCACGCGAATATAGCTTACCATCCCAGCATTTCTTCGCATATTTACAGATACGTCATTTTATAAATGACTATGATAATAGGTTCAGTAAGCACTGGGCGCAATTAAATATCGAGGCAGGAATAACTCTTTACAAAGCTGGCGTCAGAACCATCTCAATTTGGTATCAACTTATTATGAGTAGAGAAGGAGCATTGCATATCAATCAGTGTAAACAGAGATTTGTAATCTATTTTCCTGAGTTGCAGGATAAGGATATAATGGACAGTATTGAAAGAACAAGGGAAGCCACAGACAGAATCAACTTAAGAGAATCACAGTCTAAGGTAATAAATAATTTTTATCTAACCCCAGCTAGAATTGCCAAGTGGTCCCAATCGCAGGTTTTGTGTCCTAAATGTCATAAAGTAAAGGCGGATTTACTGCATTACTTTTGGACTTGCCCAAAAATCTCACAATTTTGGAGTAAAATCCAGTACTGGCTTAATAGAAAAGTAAAAGACAAGTTAGAATTACAGGGTAAACATATACTATTTTTGTACCCAACACAAAATATAGGAGATAGACTTCTCACAAATTTAGTCATCTTGATTGTAAGGAACCAGATATGTAAAGGGTGGAAGCATAGAGACGCTCCCTCAATCACGGAATTCATAAACGCTATGAGAAGCCAGATTATGGGTGAAATAATAATACTGGATAAAGCAGCAGCTAAACAGGTTACCTTATTCTTTAAAAAATGGAAAAAGTATATTCAGGGAGAATCTACAATAGTACAACAGCAGATCCTCTCGCCATTTCAAAATTCCATTCCTTTTCTAGAATTAATCCTAGACGGATCTTTACCGCCAAACTGGGTATATAGTCGTTAAGGTAGGAATAGTTCTAGCTATAAAAGTAATACGGTACTCAATGGCAGCTTTCAAGTGAAGGGTTTTGTTTTTGTTTTTCTTCTCCCCCCTCCCTACCCCTGGGATGTAAGAATAATTTGTTTTAAGTTTTTTGTGAGAATTCTTGAGTACAGTTTAAAACATATCAGGAAGGACACGTTCAGTTTTTGTTGAGGGTCATGATTGGTCCGATAATTAGACAGAGTAGATGTTCCCAAGAACTAGGTTAAGGGACAGATCAAAGCAGGTCAAGGGTCAGAAATTGTTTATAACTGTTCCGGTAAAATAAACAAGAGATCAAGCAATTAAGATTGGAGGTAATAGATAAGATATCTGGACAGAGAGGAATCATAATTTATATCCGTCACAGAAAGGTTTAGTTGCTTAGAAATGTATTTTTCAGTTATGTTTGATTGAATAAGATTCTGATGTGACAATTTCATATGGTTGGTATGTATTGTATCTCTGAATTTTTGTTCATATTTTTACCTCCAATAAAAAATGTTTAAAAAAAAAAAAAAAAAAAAAGTCAATCTCTCCTCCTTGGAGTCTTAATTTGGTTCTGAGGGCTTTACAGGCTCCTCCATTTGAACCTATGCATTCTCTGGATATTAAATTACTTTCTTGGAAAGTGTTGTTCCTTTTAGCCATCTCTTCTGCTAGAAGAGTTTCTGAGTTATCTGCTCTTTCTTGTGAATCTCCTTTTCTGATTTTTCATCAGGATAAGGTGGTGTTGCGGACTTCATTTAAAGTTTTACCTAAGGTTGTGAATTCTAACAACATTAGTAGAGAAATTGTTGTCCCTTCATTGTGTCCTAATCCTAAGAATTCTATGGAGAGATCTTTACATTCTTTGGATGTAGTAAGAGCTTTGAAATATTATGTTGAAGCTACTAAAGGTTTTAGAAAGACTTCTAGTCTATTTGTTATATTTTCTGGTTCCAGGAAAGGTCAGAAGGCTCCTGCCATTTCCTTGGCATCTTGGTTAAAGTCTTTGATTCATCATGCTTATGTAGAGTCGGGTAAGTCCCCGCCTCAAAGGATAACGGCTCATTCTACTAGGTCAGTTTCTACTTCATGGGCTTTTAGGAATGAAGCTTCTGTTGATCAGATTTGCAAAGCAGCAACTTGGTCTTCTTTGCATACTTTTACTAAATTCTACCATTTTGATGTTTTTTCTTCTTTTGAAGCAGTTTTTGGTAGAAAAGTACTTCAGACAGCTGTTTCAGTTTGATTCTTCTGCTTATAATTTCAGTTTTTTTCATTATAAGATTAAAACTTTTTGATTTGGGTTGTGGATTATTTTTTCAGCGGAATTTGCTGTCTTTATTTTATCCCTTCCTCTCTAGTGACTCTTGCGTGGAAGTTCCACATCTTGGGTATCTGCTATCCTATACGTCACTAGCTCATGGACTCTTGCTAATTACATGAAAGAAAACATAATTTATGTAAGAACTTACCTGATAAATTCATTTCTTTCATATTAGCAAGAGTCCATGAGGCCCAGCCTTTTTTGTGGTGGTTATGATTTTTTTGTATAAAGCACAATTATTCCAATTCCTTATTTTTTATGCTTTCGCTCCTTTCTTATCACCCCACTTCTTGGCTATTCGTTAAACTGAATTGTGGGTGTGGTGAGGGGTGTATTTATAGGCATTTTGAGGTTTGGGAAACTTTGCCCCTCCTGGTAGGAATGCATATCCCATACGTCACTAGCTCATGGACTCTTGCTAATATGAAAGAAATGAATTTATCAGGTAAGTTCTTACATAAATTATGTTTTTGCGCTTGTCAGGTTGTGCTCGTTTTATGAGTTGAAAGTAAACTGATTTTGTTTGTGCGCTATCTCGATGAGTGCAAAAAGCCAAACTTAGAACATTGTGCGGGCACGTTCACGTATTACCCCATAAAAGTTAGTGAGGGGAAAAAAACACCCTTTTCGCTCGCAAGCACAATCGCATATTCTGAAGTGCACTAACCTGACATGAAAATATTATTATTTCACATTCTAATGTTCTTCACATAGCAGAATACAGGGAGTGCAGAATTATTAGGCAAATTAGTATTTTGACCACATCATCCTCTTTATGCATGTTGTCTTACTCCAAGCTGTATAGGCTCGAAAGCCTACTACCAATTAAGCATATTAGGTGATGTGCATCTCTGTAATGAGAAGGGGTGTGGTCTAATGACATCAACACCCTATATCAGGTGTGCATAATTATTAGGCAACTTCCTTTCCTTTGGCAAAATGGGTCAAAAGAAGGACTTGACAGGCTCAGAAAAGTCAAAAATAGTGAGATATCTTGCAGAGGGATGCAGCACTCTTAAAATTGCAAAGCTTCTGAAGCGTGATCATCGAACAATCAAGCGTTTCATTCAAAATAGTCAACAGGGTCGCAAGAAGCGTGTGGAAAAACCAAGGCGCAAAATAACTGCCCATGAACTGAGAAAGTCAAGCGTGCAGCTGCCAAGATGCCACTTGCCACCAGTTTGGCCATATTTCAGAGCTGCAACATCACTGGAGTGCCCAAAAGCACAAGGTGTGCAATACTCAGAGACATGGCCAAGGTAAGAAAGGCTGAAAGACGACCACCACTGAACAAGACACACAAGCTGAAACGTCAAGACTGGGCCAAGAAATATCTCAAGACTGATTTTTCTAAGGTTTTATGGACTGATGAAATGAGAGTGAGTCTTGATGGGCCAGATGGATGGGCCTGTGGCTGGATTGGTAAAGGGCAGAGAGCTCCAGTCCGACTCAGACGCCAGCAAGGTGGAGGTGGAGTACTGGTTTGGGCTGGTATCATCAAAGATGAGCTTGTGGGGCCTTTTCGGGTTGAGGATGGAGTCAAGCTCAACTCCCAGTCCTACTGCCAGTTTCTGGAAGACACCTTCTTCAAGCAGTGGTACAGGAAGAAGTCTGCATCCTTCAAGAAAAACATGATTTTCATGCAGGACAATGCTCCATCACACGCGTCCAAGTACTCCACAGCGTGGCTGGCAAGAAAGGGTATAAAAGAAGAAAATCTAATGACATGGCCTCCTTGTTCACCTGATCTGAACCCCATTGAGAACCTGTGGTCCATCATCAAATGTGAGATTTACAAGGAGGGAAAACAGTACACCTCTCTGAACAGTGTCTGGGAGGCTGTGGTTGCTGCTGCACGCAATGTTGATGGTGAACAGATCAAAACACTGACAGAATCCATGGATGGCAGGCTTTTGAGTGTCCTTGCAAAGAAAGGTGGCTATATTGGTCACTGATTTGTTTTTGTTTTGTTTTTGAATGTCAGAAATGTATATTTGTGAATGTTGAGATGTTATATTGGTTTCACTGGTAAAAATAAATAATTGAAATGGGTATATATTTGTTTTTTGTTAAGTTGCCTAATAATTATGCACAGTAATAGTCACCTGCACACACAGATATCCCCCTAAAATAGCTATAACTAAAAACTACTTCCAAAACTATTCAGCTTTGATATTAATGAGTTTTTTAGGTTCATTGAGAACATGGTTGTTGTTCAATAATAAAATTAATCCTCAAAAATACAACTTGCCTAATAATTCTGCACTCCCTGTATGTTCTATTTATTCATAAATACATCATTTTATATATATATATATATATATATATATATATATATATAATGGTATTTTGCTACAATATATATCTATACCTATATAGCTATATGGTTATATATAGCTATAGATAATACATATACTGCATATATATATATATATATATATATATATATATATATATATATATATATGAATATATATTTATAAATACTTAGAACATATTCTGCTATGGCTATGTGCAGAACATTGGAATGTTAAATATATACAGTAAATACATAGTTAAAACCTTTATTAAAAATGAATGTTGCGTAAATATGCTTTTTTACATGTTTTCATCTACATAACTGCAAATGGCTCCAATGCATACATGAATATAAATCTCTAGATATGTATAACTATGTATCTCTATGTTAAAGCCCTTTGCCTGCCTTTTTTTTCTAACACCTGAGACCTGATATCTTTGAGTTGTAACTTTTGTGTGCAATATTTTTTTTGTATTTTTTTTAGATGGTGTTATTATGAGTGTAAGTGTATTATGTAATTTATTTTTGATGCATTTTGTAACACTTTTTTGTTTTGCAAAACAGTTAACCAGAGCTCTGAGGACGAGGCAATCATTCTAGTGTAAATCGTGATTGTTCTCAAGCGATTGCGTTTACTATCAACTCATAATACCAGCGGTAAACCTGTCTAGTGCAAACACCCACGATAAACCCCTTATCATTTGTGTACAAGCATCATGCACTTGTATTCTTGCGTTTAGCTGGTTAGAATATAGCCCAGTAACTTGTTATATAGGATGGGTAGCACCCAGGTCGCAGATTATTTAGCTTACTTGTGTATTACACTTCAGGAGAGTTTTCCTATGAAAATCATTCTAATCCTGTTCATAATACATTTACAGTAAAAACCAAAATGTGAGACAATTCTCCTTACAATGATAGTTGCAGCCAACCCCACATTAGCTTTTATTTGTTGGTGAGATGCAGCGTAATCTGTTTAGATGGAGTTTCACAAGGAATAGAAAAAAATGCAAAGTTTGTTAGTGTACGTTACAGAGAACTAAATATGAAAAAAATGTTTTATTTATTTACTTATTTTGTAGAGAGGACACGATTTCTATGAAGGCGTACGTGCTGGTAAGTAAACTATATGTTTTGGGGGAAAACTGTAGGAAGAGGCAATTATGTCTAGCAAGAAACATTAAATACACACACAAGGGATTTGTCCTAGACATAATGCAGTGCCATAATAGAGCAATAAGTCCTGTACTTAAGTGCTGATGTATTCAAAGCTCACTAAAGCATTTAGAAAGTCGGTAATAGTTTTATTAAATTTGCTTTTAACGTTTAATCAATGACTATGCAATTAGCGTATTGCTAGTTATACATGATAGTCTTTGAGTGATTACTGTCTTTGTCTGCTGTAGTTTACTGACATTTAGTAGTGAGATAAACTGACATTTATGTAGACTTACTGGACTGAAAATGTTTGGAAGAATAACTGAACTGTAAAAAAGCCAAAGGCACAGCTAAACTTAAAGGAGCAAGGCATGGACACTGTTTATAGAAAATGGATACTAACTTGTGTACACAACATGACAGTTTTGTCCTTTATTTTATTAACAAAATCTGCTATATAAAATTCTGTCTTGGCTCACCTCAGAAGCATTCTAAGAGATGTCTACCTAGAATTCAGACTTGTTCCCAGCAAAAGCTTATTTTTTAAGATTGTTCTACTATAACTTGTAAAGATAGAAGATTGCAAAATATCAAAATGTCAGATTGTATTGCAGGACTGTTTAGACAACAGAAACCTATAATCTTCCGAATGACCATATATATATATATATATATATATATATACATACACACTCACCGGCCACTTTATTAGGTGTTCAACAGTAACTCAAATAACCACTCATAAAACCAAGGTATGCAGAATACCATCTCTTAACGCACAAGACGTTGAACCTTGAAGCAGATGGGCTACAGCAGCAGATGACCACACCGTATGCCACTCCTGTCAGCTAAGAACAGGAAACTGAGGCTACAATTCGCACAGACTCACCAAAATAGGACAATAGAAGATTGGAAAAATGTTGCCTGGTCTGATGAGTCTTTATTTCAGCTGCGGCATTCAGATAGTAGGGTCAGAATTTGGCATAAACAACATGAAAGCATGGATCCATCCTGCCTTGTATCAATGGTTCAGGCTGGAGGTGGTAGTGTAATGGTATAGGGGATATTTTCTTGGCAAACTTTGGGCCCCTTAGTACCAATTGAGCATTGTTTAAACACCACGGCCTACATGAGTATTGTTGCTGATCATGTCCATCCCTTTATGACTACAGTGTACCCATCTTCTGATGGCTACTTCCAGCAGAATAATGCACCATGTCACAAAGCTCAAATCATCTCAAACTGGTTTCTTGAACATGACAATGAGTTCACTGTACTCCAATGGCCTACACAGTCACCAGATCTCAATCCAATAGAGCACCTTTGGGATCTGATGGAACGGGAGTATAAATATATATATATATATATATATATATATATATATATATATATATATATATGTGGCCTAGATGCAATCAAATGTGTTCTGAGTAAAAACAAGTCACATCTATCTTGTAACTGTTCACTTCTATAAGTATAGAACATTTTTTTATTTTATTTTTTTTATTTTTTATATTTATTTATTTATTTTATTATATTCTTTCTTTATTATTTTCCTTTTCTTTTGTTTTTGATACTGCCGCAGTAATACTTAAAGGGACACTGAACCCAAAAAAAATATTTTGTGATTCATATAGAGCATGCAATTTTAAGCAACTTTCTAATTTACTCCTATTTTCAATTTTTCTTTGTTCACTTGCTATTTTTATTTGAAAAAGAAGGCATCTAAGCTTCTTTTTTGCTTCAGTACTCTGGACAGCACTTTTTTATTGGTGGATGAATTTATCCACCAATCGGCAAGAATAAACCAGGTTATTCACCAAAAATGGGCCGGCATCTAAACTTACATACTTGCATTTCAAATAAAGATTCCAAGAGAAGGAAGAAAATGTGGTAATAGGAGTAAATTAGAAAGTTGCTTAAAATTGCATGCTCTATCTGAATCACAAAAGAAAAAAATTGGGTTCAGTGTCCCTTTAATGTCCTATACAGAGATAGGCTATGGCGTTTCATATATATATAATGTACATATATATCCCCTATGTCCGCTTTTGTATACATAGGCCTAGATTTGGAGTTTGCGGTAAAAGGGCTGTTAACGCTCCGCAGGCTTTTTTCTGGCCGCACCATAAATTTAACTCTGGTATCGAGAGTTCAAACAAATGCTGCGTTAGGCTCCAAAAAAGGAGCGTAGAGCATTTTTACCGCAAATGCAACTCTCGATACCAGAGTTGCTTACGGTCGCGGCCGGCCTCAAAAACGTGCTCGCATTCTATTGGCTGATCGGAACAGCCAATAGAATGCGAGCTCAATCTGATTGGCTGATTGGATCAGCCAATCAGATTGAGCTCGCATTCTATTGGCTGATCGGAACAGCCAATAGAATGCGAGCTCAATCTGATTGGCTGATTGGATCAGCCAATCGGATTAAACTTGATTCTGATTGGCTGATTCCATCAGTGCTCGCATTCTATTGGCTGATCGGAACAGCCAATAGAATGCGAGCTCAATCTGATTGGCTGATTGGATCAGCCAATCAGATTGAGCTCGCATTCTATTGGCTGATCGGAACAGCCAATAGAATGCGAGCTCAATCTGATTGGCTGATTGGATCAGCCAATCGGATTAAACTTGATTCTGATTGGCTGATTCCATCAGCCAATCAGAAAATTCCTACCTTAATTCCGATTGGCTGATAGAATCCTATCAGCCAATCGGAATTCGAGGGACGCCATCTTGGATGACGTCCCTTAAAGGAACCGTCATTAGTCGGGAGACAACGGAAGAAGAGGATGGATCCGCGTCGCCTGCTTCAAGATGGACCCGCTCCGCACCGGATGGAAGAAGATCGAAGATGCCGCTTGGAGAAGATGTTTGCCGGTCCGGATGTCCTCTTCTTGCCGGATAGGAGGAAGACTTTGGAGCCTCTTCTGGACCTCTTCAGCACCGGATTATGGATCGCCAACCCCCGCTTGGGTTGGATGAAGATGTTGGAGCCAGGACGGATCGGTGATACCTGGATGGTGAAGACAAGGTAGGAAGATCTTCAGGGGCTTAGTGTTAGGTTTATTTAAGGGGGGTTTGGCTTAGATTAGGGGTATGTGGGTGGTGGGTTGTAATGTTGGGGGGGGGGTATTGTATTTATTCTTTTACAGGCAAAAGAGCTGAAATTCTTGGGGCATGCCCCGCAAAGGGCCCTGTTCAGGGCTGGTAAGGTAAAAGAGCTTGTAACTTTTTTAATTTAGAATAGGGTAGGGAATTTTTTATTTTGGGGGGCTTTGTTATTTTATTAGGGGGCTTAGAGTATGTGTAATTAGTTTAAAATTGTTGTAATATTTTTCTTATGTTTGTAAATATTTTTTTATTTTTTGTAACTTAGTTCTTTTTTATTTTTGGTACTTTAGCTAGTTTATTTAATTGTATTTATTTGTAGCAATTGTGTTTAATTAATTTATTGATAGTGTAGTGTTAGGTTAATTGTAGGTAATTGTAGGTAGTTTATTTAATTATTTTATTGATAGGGTAGTGTTAGGTTTAATTATAACTTAGGTTAGGATTTATTTTACAGGTAAATTTGTTATTATTTTAACTAGGTAACTATTAAATAGTTTTTAACTATTTAATAGCTATTGTACCTGGTTAAAATAATTACAAAGTTGCCTGTAAAATAAATATTAATCCTAAAATAGCTACAATGTAATTATAATTTATATTGTAGCTATATTAGGATTTATTTTACAGGTAAGTATTTAGCTTTAAATAGGAATAATTTATTTAATAAGAGTTAATTTATTTCGTTAGATGTAAATTATATTTAAGTTAGGGGGGTGTTAGTGTTAGGGTTAGACTTAGCTTTAGGGGTTAATACATTTATTAGAATAGCGGTGAGCTCCGGTCGTCAGATTAGGGGTTAATAATTGAAGGTAGGTGTCGGCGATGTTAGGGAGGGCAGATTAGGGGGTTAATACTATTTATTATAGGGTTAGTGAGGCGGGTTAGGGGTTAATAACTTTATTATAGTAGCGCTCAGGTCCGCTCGGCAGATTAGGGGTTAATAAGTGTAGGCAGGTGTCGGCGACGTTGAGGGGGGCAGATTAGGGGTTAATAAATATAATATAGGGGTCGGCGGTGTTAGGGGTAGCAGATTAGGGGTACATAAGGATAACGTAGGTGGCGGCGCTTTGCGGTCGGAAGATTAGGGGTTAATTATTTTAAGTAGCTGGCGGCGATGTTGTGGGGGGCAGGTTAGGGGTTAATAAATGTAATACAGGGGTCGGCGGGGTTAGGGGCAGCAGATTAGGGGTACATAAGTATAACGTAGGTGGCGGTCGGCAGATTAGGGGTTAAAAATTTTAATTGAGTGGCGGCGATGTGGGGGGAGCTCGGTTTAGGGGTACATAGGTAGTTTATGGGTGTTAGTGTACTTTAGGGTACAGTAGTTAAGAGCTTTATGAACGGGCGTTAGCCCAGAAAGCTCTTAACTCCTGCTATTTTCAGGCGGCTGGAATTTTGTCGTTAGAGCTCTAACGCTCACTTCAGAAACGACTCTAAATACCGGCGTTAGAAAGATCCCATTGAAAAGATAGGATACGCAAATGGCGTAGGGGGATCTGCGGTATGGAAAAGTCGCGGCTGAAAAGTGAGCGTTAGACCCTTTAATCACTGACTCCAAATACCAGCGGGCGGCCAAAACCAGCGTTAGGAGCCTCTAACGCTGGTTTTGACGGCTACCGCCGAACTCCAAATCTAGGCCATAGTTTCTTATAATGTGCTCTAGTGACATTTCAGTGTTGAGCACTAGACTGTATTTCTCCAACATTGGTGTGTCCGGTCCACGGCGTCATCCTTACTTGTGGGATATTCTCTTCCCCAACAGGAAATGGCAAAGAGTCCCAGCAAAGCTGGTCACATGATCCCTCCTAGGCTCCGCCCACCCCAGTCATTCTCTTTGCCGTTGCACAGGCAACATCTCCACGGAGATGGTTAAGAGTTTTTTGGTGTTTAAATGTAGTTTTATTCTTCTATCAAGTGTTTGTTATTTTAAAATAGTGCTGGTATGTACTATTTACTCTGAAACAGAAAAGGATGAAGATTTCTGTTTGTAAGAGGAAGATGATTTTAGCACAGTAACTAAAATCGATTGCTGTTTCCACACAGGACTGTTGAGATGAAGTAACTTCAGTTGGGGGAAACAGTTAGCAGTCTTTTCTGCTTAAGGTATGACTGGCCATATTTCTAACAAGACCATGTAATGCTGGAAGGCTGTCATTTCCCCTCATGGGGACCGGTAAGCCATTTTCTTAGTTAAACATAAAAGAATAAAGGGCTTCAAAAAGGGCTTAAAAACTGGTAGACATTTTTCTGGGCTAAAACAATTGCTTTACTAGGCATATTATGCAGATTCTAACTAATTATTGGTATTATAATCTTGGGGAATGTTTAGAAAAACGGCAGGCACTGTGTTGGACACCTTTTTCAGATGGGGGCCTTTCTAGTTATAGACAGAGCCTCATTCTGGGACTGTATAGGGGTTAAATGTAAAAACGGCTCCGGTTCCGTTAATTTAAGGGTTAAAGCTCTGAAATTTGGTGTGCAATACTTTTAATGCTTTAAGACACTGTGGTGAAATTTTGGTGAATTTTGAACAATTCCTTCATACTTTTTCACATATTCAGTAATAAAGTGTTTTCAGTTTGAAATTTAAAGTGACAGTAACGATTTATTTTAAAACGTTTTTTGTGCTTTGTTGACAAGTTTAAGCCTGTTTAACATGTCTGTACCATCAGATAAGCTATGTTCTATATGTATGAAAGCCAATGTGTCTCCCCATTTAAATTTATGTGATAATTGTGCCATAGTGTCCAAACAAAGTAAGGACAGTAATGCAACAGATAATGATATTGCCCAAGATGATTCCTCAAATGAGGGGAGTAAACATGATACTACATCATCCCCTACTGTGTCTACACCAGTTATGCCCACACAGGAGGCCCCTAGTACATCTAGTGCGCCAATACTTATTACCATGCAACAATTAACGGCTGTAATGGATAACTCCATAGCAAATCTTTTATCCAAAATGCCTACTTATCAGGGAAAGCGCGATTGCTCTGTTTTAAACACTGAAGAGCAAGAGGACGCTGATGATAACTGTTCTGACATACCCTCACACCAATCTCAAGGGGCCATGAGGGAGGTTTTGTCTGATGGAGAAATTTCAGATTCAGGAAAAATTTCTCATCAAGCTGAACCTGATGTTGTGACATTTAAATTTAAATTAGAACATCTCCGCGCACTGCTTAAGGAGGTGTTATCTACTCTGGATGATTGTGACAATTTGGTCATTCCAGAGAAATTATGTAAGATGGACAAGTTCCTAGAGGTTCCGGTGCCCCCCGACGCTTTTCCTATACCCAAGCGGGTGGCGGACATAGTAAATAAAGAGTGGGAAAGGCCCGGCATACCTTTTGTTCCCCCCCCTATATTTAAGAAATTATTTCCTATAGTCGACCCCAGAAAGGACTTATGGCAGACAGTCCCCAAGGTCGAGGGGGCGGTTTCTACTCTAAACAAACGCACTACTATTCCTATCGAAGATAGTTGTGCTTTCAAAGATCCTATGGATAAGAAATTAGAGGGTTTGCTTAAAAAAGATTTTTGTACAGCAAGGTTACCTTCTACAACCAATTTCATGCATTGTTCCTGTCACTACGGCAGCGTGTTTCTGGTTCGAGGAACTAGAAATATCGCTCAGTAAAGAATCTTCGTATGAGGAGGTTATGGACAGAGTTCAAGCACTTAAATTGGCTAACGCTTTTGTTTTAGATGCCGCTTTGCAATTAGCTAGATTAGCGGCGAAAAATTCAGGGTTTGCTGTCGTGGCGCGCAGAGTGCTTTGGCTAAAGTCTTGGTCAGCGGATGTGTCTTCCAAGACAAAATTGCTTAACATTCCTTTCAAAGGTAAAACATTATTTGGACCTGATTTGAAAGAGATTATTTCAGACATCACTGGGGGAAAGGGCCACGCCCTCCCACAGGATAGGTCTTTTAAGGCTAATAATAAGCCTAATTTTCGTCCCTTTCGCAGAAACGGACCAGTCTCTAATTCTGTATCCTCTAAGCAAGAGGGTAATACTTCACAACCCAAACCAGCCTGGAAACCAATGCAAGGCTGGAACAAGGGTAAGCAGGCCAAGAAACCTGCCACTGCTACTAAAACAGCATGAAGTGTTGGCCCCCGATCCGGGACCGGATCTGGTGGGTGGCAGACTCTCTCTCTTTGCTCAGGCTTGGGCAAGAGATGTTCAGGATCCTTGGGCGCTAGAAATAGTTTCTCAAGGTTATCTCCTGGAATTCAAGGAACTACCCCGAAGGGGAAGGTTCCACAGGTCTCAATTATCTTCAAACCAAATAAAGAGACAGGCATTCTTACATTGTGTAGAAGACCTGTTAAAGATGGGAGTGATACATCCAGTTCCAATAAGAGAACAAGGAATGGGATTTTATTCCAATCTGTTCATAGTTCCCAAAAATGAGGGAACATTCAGACCAATTTTGGTTCTAAAGATCCTAAACAAATTTCTCAGGGTACCATCGTTCAAAATGGAAACTATTCGAACGATCCTACCTACTATCCAGGAAAATCAATTTATGACTACTGTGGATTTAAAGGATGCGTACCTACATATTCCTATCCACAAGGAACATCATCAGTTCCTAAGGTTCGCTTTTCTGGACAAGCATTACCAGTTTGTGGCACTTCCATTTGGATTAGCCACTGCTCCAAGGATTTTCACAAAGGTACTAGGGTCCCTTCTAGCGGTTCTAAGACCAAGGGGCATTGCAGTAGTACCTTACTTGGACGACATCCTGATTCAAGCGTCGTCCCTGTCAAAAGCAAAGGCTCATACGGACATCGTCCTAGCCTTTCTCAGATCTCACGGATGGAAGGTGAACAAAGAAAAAAGTTCTCTGTCCCCGTCAACAAGAGTTCCCTTCTTGGGAACAATAATAGATTCCTTAGAAATGAGGATTTTTCTGACAGAGGTCAGAAAATCAAAACTTCTAAGCTCTTGTCAAGTACTTCATTCTGTTCCTCGTCCTTCCATAGCGCAGTGCATGGAAGTAATAGGATTGATGGTTGCAACAATGGACATAGTTCCTTTTGCACGAATTCATCTAAGACCATTACAACTGTGCATGCTCAGACAGTGGAATGGGGATTATACAGACTTGTCTCCGACGATTCAAGTAGATCAAAAGACCAGAGATTCACTCCGTTGGTGGCTGACCCTGGACAATCTGTCACAGGGAATGAGCTTCCGCAGACCAGAGTGGGTCATTGTCACGACCGACGCCAGCCTAGTGGGCTGGGGCGCGGTCTGGGAATCCCTGAAAGCTCAGGGTCTATGGTCTCGGGAAGAGTCTCTTCTCCCGATAAACATTCTGGAACTGAGAGCGATATTCAATGCTCTCAGAGCTTGGCCTCAACTAGCAAAGGCCAAATTCATAAGGTTTCAGTCAGACAACATGACGACCGTTGCATATATCAATCATCAGGGGGGAACAAGGACTTCCCTGGCGATGAAAGAAGTGACCAAGATAATTCAATGGGCGGAGGATCACTCCTGCCACTTGTCTGCGATCCACATCCCAGGAGTGGAAAATTGGGAAGCGGATTTTCTGAGTCGTCAGACATTCCATCCGGGGGAGTGGGAACTCCATCCGGAAATCTTTGCCCAAATAACTCAATTATGGGGCATTCCAGACATGGATCTGATGGCGTCTCGTCAGAACTTCAAGGTTCCTTGCTACGGGTCCAGATCCAGGGATCCCAAGGCGACCCTAGTAGATGCTCTAGTAGCACCTTGGACCTTCAACCTAGCTTATGTATTCCCACCGTTTCCTCTCATCCCCAGGCTGGTAGCCAGGATCAATCAGGAGAGGGCCTCGGTGATCTTGATAGCTCCTGCGTGGCCACGCAGGACTTGGTATGCAGACCTGGTGAATATGTCATCGGCTCCACCATGGAAGCTATCTTTGAGACAGGACCTTCTTGTTCAGGGTCCATTCGAACATCCGAATCGGGTTTCCCTCCAACTGACGGCTTGGAAATTGAACGCTTGATTTTATCAAAGCGTGGGTTTTCAGATTCTGTAATAGATACTCTGATTCAGGCTAGAAAGCCTGTAACTAGAAAAATTTACCATAAAATATGGAAAAAATATATCTGTTGGTGTGAATCTAAAGGATTCCCATGGAACAAGATAAAAATTCCTAAGATTCTATCCTTTCTACAAGAAGGTTTGGAGAAAGGATTATCTGCAAGTTCTCTGAAGGGACAGATCTCTGCTTTATCTGTTTTACTTCACAAAAGACTGGCAGCTGTGCCAGATGTTCAAGCATTTGTTCAGGCTCTGGTTAGGATCAAGCCTGTTTACAGACCTTTGACTCCTCCCTGGAGTCTAAATCTAGTTCTTTCAGTTCTTCAAGGGGTTCCGTTTGAACCCTTACATTCCGTAGATATTAAGTTATTATCTTGGAAAGTTTTGTTTTTGGTTGCAATTTCTTCTGCTAGAAGAGTTTCAGAGTTATCTGCTCTGCAGTGTTCTCCGCCCTATCTGGTGTTCCATGCAGATAAGGTGGTTTTGCGTACTAAGCCTGGTTTTCTTCTGAAAGTTGTTTCCAACAAAAATATTAACCAGGAGATAGTTGTACCTTCTTTGTGTCCGAATCCAGTTTCAAAGAAGGAACGTTTGTTACACAATTTGGACGTAGTCCGTGCTCTAAAATTCTATTTAGAGGCTACTAAAGATTTCAGACAAACATCTTCCTTGTTTGTTGTTTATTCTGGTAAAAGGAGAGGTCAAAAAGCGACTTCTCTCTTTCCTTTTCGCTTAAAAGCATTATCCGATTGGCTTATGAGACTGCCGGACGGCAGCCTCCTGAAAGAATCACAGCTCACTCCACTAGGGCTGTGGCTTCCACATGGGCCTTCAAGAACGAGGCTTCTGTTGACCAGATATGTAAGGCAGCGACTTGGTCTTCATTGCACACTTTTGCCAAATTTTACAAATTTGATACTTTTGCTTCTTCTGAGGCTATTTTTGGGAGAAAGGTTTTGCAAGCCGTGGTGCCTTCCATTTAGGTGACCTGATTTGCTCCCTCCCTTCATCCGTGTCCTAAAGCTTTGGTATTGGTTCCCACAAGTAAGGATGACGCCGTGGACCGTACACACCAATGTTGGAGAAAACAGAATTTATGCTTACCTGATAAATTACTTTCTCCAACGGTGTGTCCGGTCCACGGCCCGCCCTGGTTTTTTAATCAGGTCTGATGAATTATTTTCTCTAACTACAGTCACCACGGTATCATATGGTTTCTCCTATATATATTTCCTCCTGTCCGTCGGTCGAATGACTGGGGTGGGCGGAGCCTAGGAGGGATCATGTGACCAGCTTTGCTGGGACTCTGCCATTTCCTGTTGGGGAAGAGAATATCCCACAAGTAAGGATGACGCCGTGGACCGGACACACCGCTGGAGAAAGTAATTTATCAGGTAAGCATAAATTCTGTTTTCACATGTTCGGGCATATGGGATGCAAACTCTGACCACCATGACAACGGCGTGCACACTGCTGTTACTATGGGCTTGTGTCCCCTGACAGTGATGTCATTTGCATGGGAGGGAGTACACAGCAATGCTGCACGCTGTCGGCATGGGATGTACTGTAATGATTGTAGTCCCGTATCTTTATGGTTACACCGCATCTCATCTATTTTGGGTAAGTCCTATAAATAGTATAGTGATAGCCTGTTACAAGGCTCTTGTAGATATGCTCCTCAAAATATGTCCTTTGAATCGATGTGGGGATATTTTGAGTACAGTGCTGTCTGATAGATATATGACTATTGATACACCTTAAGAATTGACACTTAATATATTGACACAATAAGGAATTTATTTTATGTATTCACTAAATTATGCTTGAACACTGCTTCAAGCAAATGATGATTATCATTTTATATCTTATGTTTTGTTTTTCAGCATCACATCTGCACTTTTAAATTGTGGACTTTTGTACCACATCTTTGTTTGAATTTAAAATGAGTAGTAGATTTCTTTCTGACATTTTTTAAAGTTTGTTCTATTTTCTCTCCCACAACATCATGGGACAGCCATAAGCCAATCACAAAATGCATATACGTATATTCTGTGAATCTTGCACATGCTCAGAAGGAACTTACGCATCAGAAAGTGTGCATATAAAAATATTATACACATTAAGATAATGGAAGTGAATTGAAAAGTTGTGTAAAATTGTGTGCTGTATCTGAATAATGAAACTTTAATGTTGACTTGACTCAGTAATGGAAAGGTGCGGCAATCACCAGTATTAAAGTATTGAACAAATGAAAGAAGGCAAATCTTTAAGAATCTGAATTTGGGACATAACATAATGCATAAAAGAATATCAGAGTAATAAGACACCTTGTTGGTATCACAACACTTAATATTTTATCATGACAAAATGGTATTTATAAAAATATCAGAATTGGTTCCAAAGGTGCTAACATTTTACAATTACTTTGTTGTGTTTTATTTGGTAATAAAACAATAATTCTGCACCGGAAGAAAAGGGTTACCTGTGGTAATTTTATATCCTGACTGATCTATAGTCCATCACAGTACTCATTGAAAACATTCACTCATTTTTATTTTTTAATGAAAATTTTACAAAATTGTTTTACTGTAGAGTTGATCTTTACAGTCAACACAGGCTCACAAAAAAGAATACTAATGTGATTTAAAGCTTATTATTATTATCAGTTATTTGTAAAGCACCAACAGATTCCGCAGTACTATAAACAAAGGTATGATGTGCAGGTAACATTTATAGGGAACAAGTATGTAGAGGGCCCTGCCAAGAGTTGCATTGTTGTAAATCAGTTCCCGTGAAGGTGATCTACAAACAGCTGGGCTTGTAGGTTTACATGCTAAGGGGGTTCACAGGGATAACAAAAGAGGGGAGGAACTGAGGTTAGAAAAGTTTAGCGTATATTGTATGCATCCTTGAACAGTAGAGTCTTTAAAGAGCACTTGAAACTTTCAAAACTAGGGGAGAGTCATGTGGAGCGAGGCAGAGAGTTCCACAAAACGGGCTAGTCTGGAGAAGTCTGTAGATGGGAATGTGAGAAGGTGACAAGAGAGGAGGAGGTCATGAATAAAGTGAAGGGGACGGGAGAGTATCTGGAGATAATATGTTAGTAAAATAAGCATATTATACTTTCCTTGCCATAAATTGGTGAAATTAAGGAACCATGAACTACACAGTTGGTAAGTTAGAGCACTGAACAGTAAAAAGAAAAAAAAACAATTTTTTATTATTGTCACTATTAATGAAATATTTAATTATGCCAAGAAAGAAAGAAAGAGAGATTTGCAAGAATTAGGAGCCACACAAATCTGTGCCTATAATGCAGACTGTTGAGGGGATAAGTGATCAACAAAAAAATAAATAAAAAAATTGGTGATCCTAGACTAAACTATAAATGGACTTTAGATCTCCTCTCTATCCACCAAACTCTTTCCCTCAGATATTTTAGAGAGGGAGCAGGGAAAGAAATGGGTAGAGGATGCCATTTTTACTTATATAGGCATACCATTTCTATCAACAGTGAGAGAGCAAGCTATCACATTTTTGGAATGATGGATGCATGTTTATGAGAGTGCAGGTCTATATGAAAACATAATGACCTTACCCTAGCATTGCTTAAACATATTTCCTTGAAAAAATTCTGGAATATAGATGTTTGCAAAAGTTTGGGCATCCTTACTAAATAACAAAACCTCACAGTTACTCTTTATTTGCTGAAATTAACAGATTGGGGGTGGGGGGAATACATAAATGTGGCACTTGCAAAGTTTGTGCATCCTTCCACTTGATCTCCTAGTAATTTATATTTAAAGTCTTAGAACCTTAATTGTCTAAATAGATTCTTTAGGTCTTGATCTATGTCTAGTGGTGAAAGTTCCATGTCTTAATAAATTCTCTGACTCTTAGGATATTAAAGTGAAGGTCAGTTTTGACGAATTTGTGCCTGGTTTTTAATAATCCTATTAAAAACAAGGGCACTTTAATTCAATAAAATTGACATTTCAAGCGTTTTCTTCAAAAACTTTTTATCCTGAAAGCTGCTCCATTGATTCCCCCGGCCGTCGGAAGCCTCTGCTTACGTCAGAAATGATGAATCCGGCTTCCTCCAATCACAGCTTTCCCTTCCCCGGGGGGATCATGGCCTGAGGGAACGCCGTGATTGGATGAAGCCGGATTCGTCATTTTGGACCCACAAAGAGGGCTTGTGATGGTCGGAGGAAGCGCTGCAGCGGCTTTTAGGATTAAAAGGTACGTTTTTGAAGAATATGCTTGAAATGTCAATTTTGACAAATTAAAGTGTCCTTGTTTTTAATAGGATTATTAAAAAACGGGCACTAATTTGTCAAAATTGACCTTCACTTTAACGTACACTCATCTACCATGGAATCCCCTAAGCAGCTGACAGAAAATAAAGATTACTGAGTAATCGGGGGAAGGTTATAAAAAAGATATTTAAACGCTGGTCCTCTTTGAAGTTTCTACTGTCTAAAATGTCATTAAGAAATTAGAAATGGAATGGGATAGAAAGGTAAAAAAAGAAATATGCATGGGTGCATTTCAATTTAAAATATAAACATGTTTGCAATATACTTCCATTAGCAAAAATGCTTCTAGTAAAAGTTATTACTGTTTTTCTGCGGCATAAGCACATATCCTGTGAGGACTTGTGCACCAGTATTCAAACACCACATCCTCTCAAAAGAGTCAGCAGAGGCTTGTATGACACAAATTATATCTTCCGAAGTAATACACACCACCCCCAGCTCTCGCAAAAGGTATAGAGGCCTATTTATCAAGCCGTCAACCGCAAATACGCTGGAATTCGACCTGTAGGCGGCGGATGTCATAGGAATCAATGGGAGTCTGAAAGCAGCGAAAGCTCATGTTCGCTGCTGCCCGATATCCCATTGATTCCTATGGGAGAATAAAAGTTATGTTTACACCTAACACCCTAACATAACCCCCGAGTCTAAACACCCCTAATCTGCCGCTCCGACACTGCCGCCACCTACATTATACTTATTAACCCCTAATCTGCCGCCCCGACACCGCCGCCACCTACATAAAAGTATTAACCCCTATCCTACCGCTCCCGGAGCCCACTGCAACTAAATAAAGTTATTAACCCCTAAACCCCTGGCCTCCCACATCAGTACCACTTACTAAACCTATTAACCCCTAAACCGCCAGCCCCCCGCATCGCCATAAACTAAATTAACCTATTAACCCCTAAACCTAACAACCCCTTAACTTTACATTAAATATTAACTCATCCCTATCTTATAATAAATGTAAACTTACCTTTAGATTTAAATTAAACTATATTAAACTAATAATTAACCTGCCCTAACTATTATACTAAAATGTCATTAAACTATATTAAACTATTAATTAATCTACCCTAACTAGTATACTAAAATTACAATAAACTATATTAAACTAATAATTAACCTACCCTAACTATTATACTAAAATTACATTAAACTATATTAAACAATTAATCTACCCTGTTATACTAAAATTACATTAAACTACAAATTAAATATATTATATAGTTAAAAACCTAACCCTACTCAAATCATTTAAATCTACTATTAAAAATTACAAAGTTACAAAAAACTAACAACTAAGTTACACAAAATAACAAACACTAAGTTACACAAAATAACAAACACTAAGTTACAAAGAAAAATAAACCCTAACTTGCCCCAAACAACCCCTTAACTCTACATTAAATATTAACTCATCCCTATCTTATAATAAATTTAAACTTACCTTTAGATTTAAATTAAATTAAACTATATTAAACTAATAATTAACCTACCCTAACTATTATACTAAAATTACATTAAACTATATTAAACTATTAATTAATCTACCCTAACTATTATTCTAAAATTACAATAAACTACATTAAACTAGTAATTAACCTACCCTAACTATTATACTAAAATTATATTAAACTATATTAAACTATTAATTAATCTACCCTACCTTTTATACTAAAATTACATTAAACTACAAATTAAATTAAATATATTATATAATTAAAAACCTAACCCTACTCAAGTAATTTAAATCTTCTATTAAAAATTATAAAGTTACAAAAAACTAACAACTAAGTTACACAAAATAACAAACACTAAGTTACAAATAAAAAGGTTATTTAGCTCTTTTTCCTTGGCCAAACCCTAATCTAAAAATAAAACCCACCCAATAAACCCTTTAAAAAACCTAACACTAACCCCCCGAAGATCCACTTACAGTTTCTGAAGACCCGACATCCATCCTCAACGAAGCGGCAGAAGTCCTCAGCGATGCCTGCAGAAGTCTTCATCCAAGCAGGCCAAAGTCTTCATCCAACCGGGCAGAAGTCTTCATCCAGACTGCATCTTCTATCTTCATCCATCCGGCGCGGAGCGGCTCCATCTTCAAGACATCCGGCGCGGAGCATCTTTCAACGTCTTCTTCCGAATGAAGTTTCCCTTTAAATGACGTCATCCAAGATGGCGTCCCTTACATTCCGATTGGCTGATAGATTTCTATCAGCCAATCGGAATTAAGGTTGAAAAAATCCTATTGGCTGTTGCAATCAGCCAATAGGATTGAGCTTTCATCCTATTGGCTGATCCAATCAGCCAATAGGATTGAGCTCGCATTCTATTGGCTATTCCAATCAGCCAATAGAATGCGAGCTCAATCCTATTGGCTGATTGGATCAGCCAATAGGATGAAAGCTCAATCCTATTGGCTGATTGCAACAGCCAATAGGATTTTTTCAACCTTAATTCCGATTGGCTGATAGAATTCTATCAGCCAATCGTATTCTAAGGTACGCCATCTTGGATGACGTCATTTAAAGGAACCTTTATTGATGAAGAAGATGTCGATTGAAGAGGATGCTGTGCGCCGGATGTCTTGAAGATGGAGCCGCTCCATGCCGGATGGATGAAGATAGAAGATGCCGTCTGGATGAAGACTTCTGCCGGCTTGGAGGAAGACTTCGGCCCGCTTGGATGAAGACTTCTGCCGGCTTCGATGAGGACTTCTGCCGCTTTGTTGAGGATGGATGTCCGGTCTTCAGAAACTGTAAGTGGATCTTCGGGGGTTAGTGTTAGGTTTTTTTAAGGGTTTATTGGGTGGGTTTTATTTTTAGTTTAGGGTTTGGGCAAGGAAAAAGAACTAAATCCCCTTTTAAGGGCAATGCCCATCCAAATGCCCTTTTCAGGGCAATAGGGAGCTTAGGTTTTTTAGATTAGGTATTTATTTGGGGGGTTGGTTGTGTGGGTGGTGGGTTTTACTGTTGGGGGGTATTTGTATTTTTTTTTACAGGTAAAAGAGCTGTTTTACAGGTAAAAGAGTTGATTTCTTTGGGGCAATGCCCCGCAAAAGGCCCTTTTAAGGGCCATTGGTAGCTTATTGTAGGCTAAGGTTTTTTTTATTTGGGTTTTTTTTTTTAGTTTCATAGGGCACTTAGATTAGGTGTAATTAGTTTAAATATTTGATAATTTATTTTTTATTTTGTGTAACTTAGTGTTTTGTTTTTTTGTAACTTAGTGTTTGTTATTTTGTGTAACTTAGTTTTTGTTATTTTGTGTAACTTAGTTGTTAGTTTTTTGTAACTTTGTAATTTTTAATAGTAGATTTAAATTATTTGAGTAGGGTTAGGTTTTTAACTATACTGTATAATATATTTAATTTAATTTGTAGTTTAATTTTAGTATAATAGGGTAGGTTAATTACTAGTTTAATGTAGTTTTTTGTAATTTTAGTATAATAGTTAGGGTAAATTAATAGTTTAATATAGTTTAATGTAATTTTAGTATAATAGTTAGGGTAGGTTAATTATTAGTTTAATGTAGTTTATTGTAATTTTAGTATAATAGGGTAGATTAATAGTTTAATATAGTTTAATGTAATTTTAGTATAATAGTTAGGGTAGGTTAATTATTAGTTTAATATAGTTTAATTTAAATCTAAAGGTAAGTTTTAATTTATTATAAGATAGGGATGAGTTGATATTTAATATAAAGTTAGCGGGTTGTTAGATTTAGGGGTTAATAGGTTAATTTAGTTTATGGAGATGTGAGAGACTGGCGGTTTAGGGGTTAATAGGTTTAGTAAGTGGTAGTGATGTGGGAGGCAGGGGTTTAGGGGTTAATACATTTATTTAGTTGCAGTGGGCTCCAGGAGCGGAGCGATAGGGGTTAATACATTTAGTTAGTTGCAGCAGTGTTGGGGAGCGGCAGAATAGGGGTTAATAAGTTTATTAGCATTGCGGTGGGCTCCAGGAGCGGTGGGATAGGGGTTAATAACTTTATTTAGTTGTGGCAGGGTCCAGGAGCGGCGGGATAGGGGTTAAACAGTTTAGTATAGTAGCAGTGTTTAGAGACAGTATATAAATAAAGCTGGAAAAAAGTCGAATAGCAGCGAGATCGATGACTGCTAGTTAACAACAGTCCGCTGCTCATCGCCCCGTACTTGGTGCGCGGCTTTTTGGCAGCTTTTTATTTAAATATGGAGAACGTATTCAGGTCCACGGCCGCGATGTTAGGCGATGTCAGGCGTATTGGTGCCGTCGAATGCAGCACAGTTGACGGCTTGATAAGCAGGCCTCATGGTGTTTAAATATTGGTGCACAGGCCCTCACAGGATATGTGCGTATGCTGCAGAAAAAAAGTAATAACTTTTACTAGAAGCATTTTTGCTGGTGAAAGTATGTTAAAAAAAACGCTTATATTTCATATTTAAATGCACCCATGCACATTTCATTTTTGACCTTTCTATCCCTTTAAGAGCAACTGTTGAGGTCAAGACAAGATCTAGAAGACCATGATCCATAGAGCAAATCCCCCATATCTCTGCTAAGGATCTGCAAGATGATTTATCTGGCGCTGGGGTAGTGGTGCACCACTCCACGGTTCAGTTATTTATGCACAAACATGAAACAAAAGGAAAAGCCTTTTAACAACAAAACATCTTACAAACTAATAAATACTGTGAAATGAGAGATAAGAATAGTTTCTACAAAGTATCAGCAAATCTTAGAAGCTAATATTCCACAGTCACTGAAGAAAATGAAGCTGGAAGAGGTTGGATATTCAAACAATGATTCAAAATAGATTTTAAAATCAACCATTAACTACTTCAACAAATTAAGAGCTTAAGGGGTTTATCACGGCTCTTTGCTCGTATTGGAAGTAGCGCAAGACTGTGTATTTACTGTAAATATTTCACATTCCAATGTTCTTCACATAGGTGAATATGTTCTAATTTTTTTTTTAATAGATATTTATATATATCTGTAGATATCTATACCTAAAATAATATACTTATAATCATATACAGTATATATATTGGGGGAATACATTAATGCAGTCACGATATTCCAAGTTCGGCTTTTTGCGCGGATTGGGTTAGTGCTTATGCAAAAACTTTCATCTTGTAACACGCACGCTAAAAGCTAACTTCTAGCGGAGTTGACGTGCAAGCAGGAATTATAAATAGCGCTACACTTGTAATCTAGCCCTAAATATTAAGATCTTGGAATGGCTTGTCAGTCCTCGGGTGTGAATATTTTTGAAGATCTCTGGGACACTTTGATTTCCACCAAAAATTATGTAACTGCCTATTAAATAAAAGGGTGCCCAAACTTTTGCACATGCCACATTTTCTGTTTTAGTTTTTTCTACTCTGTTAACTTTAGTACATATGTAGTTACTATACATTGAAATTTGTAGAAATATTAAGTTCCTAGGGCTCAATTCATCATCTGTCAGGCGGACAAGGCTTTGTGTCATGAACCTCGTCTGTCCGGTCTCACAGTGAGCGGACCTCTACGTGTCTGTCCACTTTAGGTGGCGGAGAGGTTCAGTAGCAGTGGTCTGAAAGCTGAGGTTCTGAAACTGCTTTCACAGCTTAATTAATGGAGCCCATTACCTACAGAAGTTGTGTTAACTTCAGTTAGAAAATCAACAAAATGTGTTATTTGGTCAGGGGTTCCTACATTTTTGCAACTGTACCTGCATGTTTTTCATTACACATGTTTAATAGTTTTAATTGAATCCTCATTTTAAACTATTTATTTTATTCATTTTTGTTTAAATTGGGAAAACATACTTTTGTTTTCCTAAAATGTGTTAGCTGCCTTATGTTTTCTGACATATTTTTAATGTTTTATATGAAACCTTACAATGGTGAGGTGAGTAGAGTGCTCATTCAGTGTAAAACAAATAAAAAAGTCAGCCAACGCACACATCAGAAATAAATGCTAAAATATAAATATATAAATCACATCAGTACACAGTGTTATGTGGCAAAACTAGTTTTAAAGTCCATGGCAAAAATAAACAAGAGCTGGTGACTATTTTGTCTAGTAAGTACAGTTTGTATCTTTTAATGCAGAACACCATCCTTTTAAAACCACATTTATGTATTTATTAGGTAGCTGCATGGTGTGCTAGCAGTATTATATAATAACCTGTTATTTTTAATTTAACAGTGCTAATCGACCGAGATCAAAATAAACAGTGGAAGCCAGCGGTATTGGAAGAGGTGACAGATGAATATATTGATAGTTGTTTTGCATCGCTTGGAAGCAGCGACCTCAAGTTGTAATATAGCCATCTTCATGCTGTATGGGTGTAGGATCCCCGGTTTCAGTTATAAATATCTTCAGCATCTCAGGCAAGAACTTGTTGATGTTGGTTGAATAATATACTGTTGTTGATTGTATACTCAACACTCTCCAGTCTAAAATAAAAGTGTCTTTCTTAGTTGTGTGGTTGAATTGTAAAATTATTTTCACATGTGCATTGCTCTGAAATTCAAATTGTCTTTATATGGTAGCACGACAACAAGGGGTTCCAACTCTTTCATCTAAGTAGCCACATTTACCTGGTGCTAATGCTGCTAATTGAACACAAATATATACTGTACTTTTTATATAAAAAAATTCAAGTGAGAAATACTTAAGATACATATGACATGGGTACAACAACACTGTGCAGTAATGTACCTGTGTTATTATACAGATCTAAAAAGATATTCATAAACAATTCTATTCTCTATCTGTTACATGTTTGCCAGTACGTTTTGTTCCTAAAAATACGATTAATATACTGAGTGATTCAGCTAATATAGTATTCTTTTTAGAACTGTGCACGGCTGGATAAAATTAATTTAAGGCCACGGTTTGACACCAAGGGGCAGATTTATATAAGTGCGAGCAGACATGATACAATGTAGTGTATCATGTCTGCCACACATCGATAAATGCCGACAGTTTGACACAAGCAGTTCTTGCGCTGTGTCAATCAGCCTGATCGTATAGGATCGGGCAGATTGATGTCCGCAACCTCAGAGCAGGTGGACAAGTTATGCAGCAGCGGTCTTTAGGCCACTGCTTCATAACTGCTGTTTCCGGAGAGCCGGAAGGCTCGCGTGGAAACAGGGGCATCAAGCTCCATTCAGAGCTTGATAATTTGGCCCCCAAGGCTAGGACTGTTGTGCAGCCTACGTCTCACGATTCAGAAAATAAGCACAACCATTTCTATTTCTGTGCCAAGAAACTAGGCCACGGTTTTTATCTAGCTACCTTTCCTGATCTCTCTTGGTACATTCATGATCTATTTTACTGTTTCCTTTTTCCTTCTTGTCTTATTTTTTATAAAGTACATTTCAATCTTCACAGTTTTGCTTTAAGCTTTTTTTTCTTCTCAGTATATATTTGCAGATTCTTAAAGTGATGGTAAACTTTAGCTAATCAAATGCCATATATGTCATTTTTGCCATTAAAAAAGTATATGTGTACCTTTTTAAAAAAAAAATCTATCAGTGAAAAGGGATAAATCTGTGTCTCTAGTAA
Source organism: Bombina bombina (assembly GCF_027579735.1). Lineage (NCBI taxonomy): Eukaryota > Metazoa > Chordata > Amphibia > Anura > Bombinatoridae > Bombina > Bombina bombina. The sequence continues at coordinate 516,191,034 of NC_069499.1, read as the reverse complement.
TGATTCTATTACAATGTTATGTCAGCCCACTGTAATGAACTCTTTTTATTATGACAATTACAATGAACATCCAATCAGTGTGTGTGTCATATGACACTCTTGAAGTCCAGCCCTTGGAAAGCCCTAAGGAAGCCTATGTAGAGAGTGAGTGGGACTGCTCTCTGTCACAGCCCAGCCAAAAGAGGAAATGAAGGGGGGTGGAGGAACAGAAGATACCAAGTAGCATTATAAATCTTGTATTATAAAATATATATATATATAGACCTTTTTAAAAAAATAATTGTGGTTTTGCGTGTACACTAATATATTTTTCATTGCAACATTCTTGTGAAATTTACCATCACTTTAAAGGGATTTTGTAGTCTAAATGGGATCAAGGTACATTTTGCCCAATTCTTTGACCTGATATAACTGAACAAGTTTGTGAAGGTTGCTCATTTCAGAATGAAAACCTTGCATTTATGACAACTAAAGATGTTAAGGATGTTAAATTCCATGTGCCCATTGAACCAGCTCATTTCAGGTTCCTCAGATCTCTAGCGGAACAGATATTTTATCAGTTTGTGGTTCTTCCTTTTTTTTGGCAACATCTTCAAGAATCTTTCACAATGTAATGTCAGTTGCCATGGCAAGAATTAGGGCTCAATGGGTCTCTGTGACTCTGCAAAGGAGGTGGTTATGTGCCCCTATAAATAATAATTTTCTTTAGAGTCGGGTTGGCAGTTCAGTCAGAGTTATATTTCTCTTTATAAATCTTGCCACTTATTTGTCTTAGATTCCTGGTGCCTTCCCTTGTTCAAATCTTAGGCCCATCTCTTGGTAAGATTACAACCAAGATAAGTCATTCATCACCAGGTGATATGGGATACTTTAGAAACTGATGCAAACAAATGTCAGCCTTTTGATCTTGAAACGTAATTTTATCACATTGCACCTCAGCCTTAGTCAAGCGTGAACATGCAACAACAACCTAGAATGTTTTGACCCCATCTTTGATGTATCCAATACCCTCCAATATATAGTCACGTTTTCAAAATATTTCTCTGCAGTAATGATTTTCAACTTAAAGGGACACTGAACCCAAATATTTTCTTTTGTGATTCAGATAAAGCATGCAATTTTAAGCAACTTTCTAATTTACTCCTATTATCATTTTTTCTTTGTTCTCTTGCTATCTTTATTTGAAAAAGAAGGCATCTAGACTAGTGCTTTCCTCACCTTGTATAGACAAAGTTACTTACATCTCTCACCTACTAACTATCCCTTACACCAAAGCACATGTTCCACATTTAAATTTCCATTTTGCTTGATTGAAAAAGTATACACTGATCTTACTCAGCCCCAATATTTGTTCATTAAAGGGACACGTTGCTCTGTTGTTTGCCAATAACTGAGTTTAAGCATTGAAAGTTTAATTTTTGTTTTTATGTTCCTTTAAATACAATTGATTCAAAGAAAATACAAATAAAAAATACAAATAATCAATAATTAGCTGTTTAATTTCCCGAAACCCCATGGGCGTTAACTTCGTTTCCCCATAGAAGTCAATGAAGAGGGCAAACTGAAAAAACCTAACACCTCTACTTGTGTGCAAACTCGACAGGAGTAATGAAAAGCTAACATTCCAATGTTCTTTGTATACAGAACAATGTAAGTTTTATTGTAAATACATATTTCTATATATCTATCTATACATACATACCTATACCTATATATCTATTCCTATGGCTATATGTATAGATATCTATTTTACATTATTAGTATCATATATATATATATATATATATATATATTCCATAAGAAAAATAACATTATTTTTTATGTGAAGAGCATAGGAATGTAAAATATGTGAAACGCATCAGCGTTTGCGATTTAGGTCTAACGCATTCGGGTTAGTGCACTTAAAGAATTGCTAACTTCAATATGCATTTTTTAAATATTAAATAATATAAAGTATTAGTAAAATGATTAAATATTATTATACATACTGTAAATAAGTCTAAATACTACATAGTATATATTTATTTCTAATGGTAGTTAGAGTCCATGAAAATCCTTACTGTTGGGAATTCATCACCTGACCACCAGGAGAAGGCAAAGACACTTTTCAGAAAAAGCTTAAATATCCCTCCTACTTCCTGTTCCCTCCCAGTATTTCTTTGCCTTGTCAAGGAGACAGGTGAAGAAAGAAGTGCAAACAAACAATCAATCCAGCAGTGCGCTCTTTCCTCCCTCACCGCATAAGGCAGTACTTCCGGGTTATGGCACACAGGAGAGTGGGGATGACGTCAAGCCACAGAAGCCGGCAAAGGGACCACAGCGCATCCGTCCCATACGCCAAGAAATAGGTAATCCAGAAAGCAAAATAATGTCCCAGGAGCCGGCAAACGTAAAATATATCCAATCTTTATTGAAGTAGTATAAAAACAGCAAACGGTTCAGTCCGTCAATCCAACAGCACAAACTGACCAGATTAAAATACACAACAAAAAGGGAGAGAAGCTGCGCTCCTCATGCAGCAGACATGTTTCGTGCTTACCAAGCACTTGTTCACTGCTTAAAGGAGCAGCAGCTGCCTTCCACTTAAATAGGCTACAGCTGTGAATATATTTAAAGATACATCTCATATATTAATATTTAAATATTTAGAAATAGTTATTTCCCTCATGCAGTGTATATAACTTGTTTAAATGTAAAAGCACTCATCCCTACATAGTACAGGAAAACATACAAGTTGAAAAACATTTCATAGTAGTTAGAATTGCAATTATATAATAATTTATAGAGTGCTATAATGTTAAAAAGATTTAATTCATGAAATAGCAAAATTCATAGATTATAACTAATATTCTAATTCAATTCAAACAAATAATACTATAGAAAGTTTAACAGGTCAATAGAGAAAGAAATTTTCATATATGTACAGTTCCCTAGACACATAGATCTATATCCCTCCTTAGGTTTAGACCATGGGGCATAGACGTATTTAGAGTAAATATCCAATATACCTCTCTTAAATTAAGTTTATTTTGTCTATTGCCACCTCTTCTCCACCGTGGAACATGGTCTATACCCTGCAAGGATAAAAGAGACGCATCAGAGTTGTGGAATGTTTTAAAATGTCTTGCAATGGGGGTGTCAGAATCCGGATCCTCTATAGAACGCACATGTTCAAGGAATCGTTCTTTCAGGGGTCTTTTAGACCTCCCCACATGTCAAAAGGTAAATGACGTGTAGTAACACATGTTATGTAAAACTTGATTTGATGCACTTTACCAGTACTGGAAGAGGTGAAAAATTCACCTTCATTTACAGATTCACATGTTTTACATATCCTGTGTCTACATTTAGAGAAACCCTTTTTTTGTTTAAGCCAGCAATTCTGTGTTAATCTCGGTAGATCAGATGGTGAAACATAGTTACCCAATGTTTTTCCTCTCTTGGAGATGAACTGGCAGCCTTCACTGACAATCCCTTTAAGGATTGGGTCAGTATGTAAAATTGGTAGGGATTCCCTTATTATTTCACAGATTTTATTATATTCAAGGCTGTAAGTAGTAATAAACTTAGGTTTACCTATCTCCATATGTCTTTTATTTTTATTTTTGTATTGCAAAAGTGTGGTCCTCGGTATAATATCTACCTCTTTACGGGCTTTGTCTAAAATAGTTTCATTGTAACCTCTTTCTCTCAATCTCTGAGTGATAATGTCAGCTTGTTTTTGGTAATTACTTTCATTTGTACAGTTTCTTTTGGCCCTAATATATTGACCTTTGGGAATCCCTTGTAGCGTATGTCTAGGGTGACAGGACTTAAACTCAAGGATAGTATTTCCTGCTGTGGCCTTTCTATATAGATCAGTCTCTATTACTCCCGTGTCAATATTACCAATGATGGTAATATCCAAAAAGTTAATTCTGTCATGACTATGTTCACCCACCAATTTAATATTATGGTCATTGTTATTCAGGTAGGTACAAAAATCATCTACTGTGCTGTCCGCACAGTCCAAAATCAGTATCAGATCATCAATATATCTGGCAAAAAACACAATATTATTTTGATAGGGGTTCCTATCCCCAAACACGTGGAAAAGCTCCCACCATCCCATAAAGAGATTGGCATAGCAGGGGGCAAATTTCGCCCCCATAGCTGTTCCACGTCCCTGGAGATAGAAACCCCCATCGAACATAAAGAAATTGTGAGTCAGAAGGTATTCAATGGAGTTTAACAGAAACTGTTTAGTGGCAGGGTTGAAGTTACTTTTGTTGTTTAAGAAGTAATCTATCGCATGTAGGCCTTTGACATGTGTAATTGAGGTGTATAGGGATGTCACATCCAACACCAAGAATCTGTAATTAGATTTCCATTCCACATTTTCAAGAAGTGCTCTGTAGTTTTTGGATTTAAACAAAGATGTTTCCCTCAATGGATAGTTTCTAGAAGAGAGGGAAATAGTACTTGGCTGTGCAATGTAAATCTTCTCCTGGAATTGTAGCCATAAGCCTGCCATGGGTGTGGCAGGGAAGTTCCCTTTGCCTCCTCCTGTTTGGCCACATTGATGTACTTCCTCATTATATCTTTTACTGTTAGTTACAGTACTAGATGGGATATCTACTGCATTCTCAGGAGTCATATCTGGGTAAGATTAGTGGAGTGGGCATTTGATTGGTAAGTAAAATAAAATGTTATTGTGTATGTTAGAGACACCTATAAACACATAGATAAAGTTATTCCATTGTGGGTGATAAAATGTGATAAATATAAAATGATATAATATATATTGGTAATATACCACAAAAAATAAAAATCGCTATTGGTGTGCCTAGTTATTTAAACACATGAATACAGTGAAATATACGGTAATAATCATAGATAGTACAGTGCAATAAAATGTTTGTATGCAAAGCAATGAATAGGTAAAATTCAAACCACAAACTTGGTCCCCCAAATAGGGTGTATCAAGGAAATAAGTCCTTAATGATCGTGAGTAGGGGAAGTCTCAGTTCAGGTCTCCAGTCAATATGGAAAAGTGGCAGCAAAACTTCTTCAAATGTTGTTAGACAAACAAGCAGGGATCTGTAGATAGTGAAAGAAGAAGAGAAGAAGGCGCCACAATAGTGCTCTATCAATGAGGATAAAACAATCACGCGCAAAATAAATGCACACTTACAGGATCCAGAGCACTTGAGAAGTGCCACAGGTACGATCTGAACTATTTCAGCTGTTCAGCAAGCTGTCCTTTCGTGTGAGCTGCAACGCCAAACCCGCTGTTCTCTTCAGAGGTAGCTAGTCAACAATAGGTGCATTAAAGTTGAGCAAGTATATTCAGAGCTCAACAAGGATAGTAACAGAGCTCAACAAGGATAGTATGATAAAATAAAGCTTGTGATGGCCCAAATACAATCAACTTCAGTTTATTGTTGATACAAAAACACAACGCGTGTTACTACCTTGTTGAGCTCTGAATATACTTGCTCAACTTTAATGCACCTTTTGTTGACTAGCTACCTCTGAAGAGAACAGCGGGTTTGGCGTTGCAGCTCACACGAAAGGACAGCTTGCTGAACAGCTGAAATAGTTCAGATCGTATCTGTGGCACTTTTCAAGTGCTCTGGATCCTGTAAGTGTGCATTTATTTTGCTCGTGATTGTTTTATCCTCTTTGATAGAGCACTATTGTGGCGCCTTCTTCTCTTCTTCTTTTTCTATATTTGATTGGTAAGTACCTGCACATTCACACAGCCTGCAAGCTATCATGCTATGTAAGGTTTATGTATAGTATAGTCACAATAGCAAGGCTTATTTACAACATGGTCAGAGTGCAACACAATCATATCACTTATAAAGAACCTACAGCCATTTGAGGCATAGTTCAGACTGTGTGCTTAATCTATACACTTGGCAATGTAATGTACAAAATAATCAGAATGCAGCACAATACTCAGTGCTTAATGTATACACTTGGAAATGTGTTTTAATTATAACAACTTTTATATTGGAATGGTGGCTCAATCTTTTGTTAAGTTTGGCCCCTGTAAATGCAGTGTTCTACATTTGAGCGCTCACATTCTCTGAGTTTACTCTGGAGGAACTCTAACATGGTACAAAGACTTTAATGGCATGCAGAGAGCGCTCAGCTAAGCGCTTTGCAGACTTAGTATCTCTAAATGAGTATTTTCCTGCCCTGTAGTATCTTTACGCCCATTTTGCAAGACCGCAGAATACTATGCTTCAGTCCCTGGTTCTCGGGAGCACCCAGAGTGGGGTAAGTCTTTAGTCTGGGAGAATAGGGGGTTAATACCTTCAGCATCAAGACATTGCACAATTTTTTACCACAACATTGGATATTTCACAATGGTTCTCTTTATCTTATCATATAGTAATGTATTTGTCACGGATATCAGGCGGCTAAGGCTACCCCCCACCCCCCTACAACCTCACCCCTGTTGTTTCTCAGTGGTTTTGGGCTCCTCAGAGCAACCACCATCTCTGGAAGCTGTTTGTTTGCTTTGTGTTGGCTTGTTTTTGTGTTCAGAGAAAAGTTGGTGTATGACCAGGAAAACCCTCCTAGGCTGGCCGGGCTCCTGGAACTCCCGGTCGGCTGCCTTACAACGGACACCCGCCTAATCCCTCTCAGGCTGGCCAGGCTCCTGGAACTCCCGGTCGGCCACAGGACAGCAGAACACCCGCTAACTTTAACCCAGGTCGCTCCAGCAACCATGTGCCCCAGAGCTCCGCTCTTTTGGGGATTAGTAGCCCCTGGGGAGTACAAGGGGTGGGGGAATTGCCGGAGTGGAGCTCCTTTTGGAACTGGGGGTTTTGGACACCCCTAACCCCATAACTTCAACGGACTGTAACGCCGGTCCCCAGTAACGAATCATGCTGGACTGTGGCATCTGGGGACTGAGAGCTTTAAAATGACACCCTGGAAGTGCCGCCGCTCCACCGGGATCACCCGAAACCGACACCCCTATGTATTGGGATTATGTGAGGCTGTGGCTCCTATGGAGGTGCCGGGCTGTCTAGGGGGGCGGGAATGGTGGGAAAATAGTGGGATTGTCTGGGGTCTTATCAAGATGAGCTGACTGTATAAAAGGAGTGTGTGTTTTCAATAAAATGAGTTCCTGTTAAACCTGAATGCTAGGCTGTCTAGTTATTTGGGTTTGCTCCAGCTACAATCACTTTTCCTGGGCTACATAGCAGCCTGTTCCAGGCAGAGGAAGGACACTCTGACAGAGCTACCTAGTCTGGTAGCTGGAGTCTGCCACAGGGTGGGACCCTGAGTACTGGTGCTGTCGGGCACCAGGGGTGGCTACAGGCTGTGGTCACTTGCCAGCTACATAGCTGCAATCGGCAGGGAGGAAGCAGGACCCGTTTGGCGGAGCTACCCAGTTGGGGTAGCCGGGGGTATCCGTCACATTGGCTGGCAGCGGTGGGATCTGCTTTGTTTACAAGGTTCCTGCTGACAGAGGAGACGTACCACAGTAGCCGGTAAATATGGAGGCAGAGTTCCTAGGGAGAGTACAAAAGATGCTGACTGGAACAAAGGATCCTTGTTCAGAACAGGACGTTCTGACATGGAGGAACCTTGCCCTCCGAGACCTTTGGTGGGAGGCTCTGCAACAGGAGCAGGAAAATGGAAAGGTCCTCCCCACAAATTACACGAGATTCCGGGTACGGTGGACAATGAGGCTGCCTTTCCTGGGACAACAGCCAAAGAAGGAAAGGCTAGCTGTTCTACATAGACTGATCCAGCAAGAGATGTGGGTGGAGGACGGTTATCGAGCCCTCCAATGGCTCGCTATGCAAGCGCAGCCATGGCTGGAGGAAGGATCCCCCACAGAGGGCTTTGGCTTCGGCGGCCCTGGATTGTTGTTTACAAAAAGGACAGAGGACCCACAGTTTGGAAGCGAGACAGACCAGGGTCTAGAGGATATCTCTTGGCTCCAAGAGGAACTGCTGGATCTCTTGGAGGAGACCTGGCTGCTGGACGATCTGGATTTTATAATTGGCCAGGAAGAGGCACTGGTCAAGGAATACAAGAGGCTGCTGGATCTTGCTAAGCAGCGTGCCAGGGGCATACAGATCTGGGGTGCAGCCCTCTGGGATTCATGGAGCTTGACTGTGGAGGAGTGGCAGCAAAGAGAAAGGGAACCAGGGCTCCTGGATCCTGATCAGCAGTCTGGCTCTGAGATTATAGACTTGGACAAGGGAGAGATGGATGTTGATAACTCTCCCCAGCAGCAGAATCCCTTCCTGGGAGAGGATATAGTTGGTCTCTCTCCCCAGCGGCAGAGCCATCCCCTGGGAGCGGAGGTAGTCGTCCTCCCTCCCCGTAAACAGAACCCCTTCCTGGGAGAGGAGACAGTCGGTCTCTCTCTATAGCAGCAGAACCAGGAGCTGGGAGAGGAGACAGTCAGTCTCTCTCCCCAGCGGCAGAGCCATCCCCTGAGAGCGGAGGTAGTCGTCCTCCCTCCCGTAAACAGAACCCCTTCCTGAGAGAGGAGACAGTCGGTCTCTCTCCCCAGCGGCAGAGCCAGGAGCCGGGAGAGGAGACAGTTGGTCTCTCTCCCCAGCAGCAGAGCCATCCCCTGGGAGCTGAGGTAGTCATCCTCCCTCCCCGTAAACAGAACCCCTTCCTGGGAGAGGAGACAGTCGGTCTCTCTCCCCAGCGGCAGAGCCAGGAGCCGGGAGAGGAGACAGTCGGTCTCTCTCCCCAGCGGCAGAGCCATCCCCTGGGAGCGGAGGTAGTTGTCCTCCCTCCCCGTAAACAGAACCCCTTCCTGGGAGAGGAGACAGTCGGTCTCTCTCCCCAGCGGCAGAGCCAGGAGCCGGGAGAGGAGACAGTCGGTCTCTCTCCCCAGCGGCAGAGCCATCCCCTGGGAGCGGAGGTAGTTGTCCTCCCTCCCCGTAAACAGAACCCCTTCCTGGGAGAGGAGACAGTCGGTCTCTCTCCCCAGCGGCAGAGCCAGGAGCCGGGAGAGGAGACAGTCGGTCTCTCTCCCCAGCGGCAGAGCCATCCCCTGGGAGCGGAGGTAGTCATCCTCCCTCCCCGTAAACAGAACCCCTTCCTGGGAGAGGAGACAGTCGGTCTCTCTCCCCAGCGGCAGAGCCAGGAGCCGGGAGAGGAGACAGTCGGTCTCTCTCCCCAGCGGCAGAGCCATCCCCTGGGAGCGGAGGTAGTCTTCCTCCCTCCCCGTAAACAGAACCCCTTCCCGGAAGAGGAGACAGTCGGTCTCACTCCCCAGCGGCAGAGCCGGGAGAGGAGACAGTCGGTCTCTCTCCCCAGCTTCAGAGCCAGGAGCCGGGAGGGGAGACAGTTGGTCTCTCTCCCCAGCGGCAGAGCCATCCCCTGGGAGCAGAGGTAGTCGTCCTCCCTCCCCTTACAGAGAAGCCCTTGCAAGGAGAGACGGGTATCGATATCTCTCCACAGCGGCCGAATTCTTTTCTGGGAGAGGAGACAGTCGGTCTCTCTCCCCAGCGGCAGCACAGTTTCCCATGGAGCGGAGGTAGCAGACCTCCCTCCCCAGCAGTAGATCTCCTTCTCGGGAGAGGAGACAGACGTTCTCTCCCCTCAGTAGCTTGGCAGGGTCTATACCCTTTTCTTGTCCTGGAGTATATCTCACAGGGGGCAGGCCAGGGGGGTACCCGCTCATGCAGTTGGTGCCACAAGTTTGGGCACCTGAGTTTTGCCTGCCCCACCAAGGAGCCACTTCCACCAACAATCTGGGGTGGGTATACAGCCGGGAAACTGGTACTTGCTTTGTTTGTGGGTGGGTCAGCCGGTACTCAACAGAGTGTCACAGAGGGAAACAGTTTGGCCATGGAACTTAAGGACACTGGAACTTGTGGAACAGCAATTGTTTGGGAGCCGGCCTTAGCAAACTTGTTTGGGACTTTGCATTTTGTGACTATCCCTGTGCCCAGGGCGTAGGGTATAAACGCCAGCAGAAACCCACCAGGATGCCCCAAGCTCAGGAGAGATGGGATAACTTCTCTCAGCAACCGAGAAGTGGAGGGCCACTGTCGGACAGCCCCAGGCCGACCCGTTAAGGGTCTAGCCGGGTCGGCCGAACTGGAGGGGGAAGATGTCACGGATATCAGACGGCTAAGGCTACCTCCCACCCCCCTACAACCTCACCCCTGTTGTTTCTCAGTGGTTTTGGGCTCCTCAGAGCAACCACCATCTCTGGAAGCTGTTTGTTTGCTTTGTGTTGGCTTGTTTTTGTGTTCAGAGAAAAGTTGGTGTATGACCAGGAAAACCCTCCTAGGCTGGCCGGGCTCCTGGAACTCCCGGTCGGCTGCCTTACAACGGACACCCGCCTAACCCCTCTCAGGCTGGCCAGGCTCCTGGAACTCCCGGTAGGCCACAGGACAGCAGAACACCCGCTAACTTTAACCCAGGTCGCTCCAGCAACCATGTGCCCCAGAGCTCCGCTCTTTTGGGGATTAGTAGCCCCTGGGGAGTACAAGGGGTGGGGGAATTGCCGGAGTGGAGCTCCTTTTGGAACTGGGGGTTTTGGACACCCCTAACCCCATAACTTCAACGGACTGTAACTCCGGTCCCCAGTAACGAATCATGCTGGACTGTGGCATCTGGGGACTGAGAGCTTTAAAATGACACCCTGGAAGTGCCGCCGCTCCACCGGGATCACCCGAAACCGCCACCCCTGTGTATTGGGATTATGTGAGGCTGTGGCTCCTATGGAGGTGCCGGGCTGTCTAGGGGGGCTGGAATGGCGGGAAAATAGTGGGATTGTCCAGGGTCTTATCAAGATGAGCTGACTGTATAAAAGGAGTGTGTGTTTTCAATAAATGAGTTCCTGTTAAACCTGAATGCTAGGCTGTCTAGTTATTTGGGTTTGCTCCAGCTACAATCACTTTTCCTGGGCTACATAGCAGCCTGTTCCAGGCAGAGGAAGGACACTCTGACAGAGCTACCTAGTCTGGTAGCTGGAGTCTGCCACAGGGTGGGACCCTGAGTACTGGTGCTGTCGGGCACCAGGGGTGGCTACAGGCTGTGGTCACTTGCCAGCTACATAGCTGCAATCGGCAGGGAGGAAGCAGGCCCCGTTTGGCGGAGCTACCCAGTCGGGGTAGCCGGGGGTATCCGTCACAGTATTGCCTGTATTTGGTGTGCACAATTTGTCCCACATAGGGTAGAGGTGTGCAACTATTCAGTATGAACGCTCTATAGCCTCAGTACATCCCTGGTTGATTTATTTTAGACCATTTTACGGTACTAGGTGTAAATGGCAGTGATTGTAATCATGTGCATTCTCATTGCTGCTATTCTCAGTACAATGTATTTGATCAGTGTGAAATGCAGTACCTGTGTACCATTTCTGTATTTTGCTGTTATATTGTTCAGTGTCTTTTGGCCTGCTGCCATTTTTTTGACAATCCATTTTGGAATCTTTTAATTACTTTTATGGTGCTTTGGCAACTTCATATTGCTGTATATAATTCTTTTGCATTGTTATCTGATTTTTCTTTGTTAATGTTACTGGCTCAGTGGAATGTAATTATATATGACTATTTTAATGTTAGCGACGCATAGTGACCTGCTACTGTTATTTCTACTGTACATATTAATGTTATCAGTATAATACTACTGCACATTTCTTTATGCATACGGTTCTGTGTACTGCTCATTTTCTGTACTAAGTATGAAGCACTGTATTTGTGCTTATGCTACCGCATATTGCTCTTTGCAACAATCGTGCATTAGTTAGCTACTATTTCTCTACTGATTGTTCACTGTAATCAATATGCATTACTGTAATTATGCTAATTTACTATAGCTTTCTGGATGTATAGTTCAGTACATCTATCGAATATCTTGTGGGACTTTCTGTAATGGTTCTAGTGCTTCTGCATATTGCTATGTACAAGTTAAGTACTTTGCTTTGCAGATTTTTTTCCTCAGTTCAATTTACTATAATATGTACTAGGTTGTTTTGTAGTTCTCCTATCAACTACTTGCTAATGGTTCCTGCCTCTATGCCTTTTTTAAAGTTGCAATATTCGCCTTGCAGCTTTAATTGCCTGGTTTATTGTCCTTGAAGGGACATTATACACTTTTTTCCTCTGTAATTACCTTGTATCTGGGCCTCTATAGCCTGTTACCTCATCTCCGTTCTTTTGACAAAGCATGCATTTTAGCCAGTTAGGCTAGTTCCCAGGAAATCCAAGGAGTGAGCATCAATGTTATCTACAGTCATGCAAAAAAAAAGTACAAGGTCATCCTCTTTGAATTCTATGGTTTTACATATCAGGACATAATAAAAATCATCTGGTCCTTGGCAGGTCTTAAAATTGGCTAAATACAACCTCGGGTGAACAACAACACATGACACATTACACTGTATCATGATTTATTTAACAAAAATAAAGCCAAAATGGAGAAGCCATGTGTGAAAAACTAAGTACAACTTATGATTCAATAGCTTATATAACCTCCTTTATCAGCAGTAACTTGAAGTAATCATTTTCTGTAGGACTTTATCAGTCTCTAACATCGTTGGGGAGGAAGTTTGACCCACTCTTCTTTACAATGTTTCTTCAATTCATTGAGGTTTGTGGGCATTCGTTTATTCACAGCTCTCTTAAGGTCCCGCCATAGCATTTCAATTGGGTTGAGGTCCGGACTTTGACTGGGCCATTGCAACACCTTGATTCTTTTCTTTTTCAGCCATTCTGTTGTAGATTTGCTGATGTGCTTGGGATTATTGTCCTGTTGCATGACCCAATTTCGGCCAACTTTAGCTGTTGGCCAGACGGCCTCAGATTTGACTCTAGAATACTTTGGTATACAGAGTTCATGGTCAACTCAATGACTGCAAGATACTAGCCTTGCACTATGGTTATTGTGTGTGCATACTACAGTATTTGGTGTACTTGTCCTTCTATACTACTTCTATTGTTTGCTGTGCGATAACATCTATCAGTGTATGTAGATACTACAGTAATTTGCATATTGGGTATTATTGTTTTGCACTATTATATATGTAAGTGCATACTACAGTAATTGTATGCTTGTACTACTATCCTACTTCTATTTATTGTTGTGCAATAACTTTTTAGGGGTGTGGAGATACTACAGTAATTTTCATATCTTGTAAAATGTTATTTATTGCTTTGCAATATTTTTCTTGTGCAGTGAATCCTACTGCTATACTCCTACTACTTATTGCTGTGCAATAATGTTCTGATATGTGTGTTGATCTTCTTCAGTATTTTGGTATTAAAATATTATATGGGTGTGTGAATACTACTATATTTGTTATTCTAGATTGTTATACTACTAATATTTATTGATGTGCAATAATATTTTAAACTGTGTGTAGTTACTACAGTATTTTACATATCTTGTATTTATGTTATTTATTGCCTTGCAATATTATACTTTTGAGTGAATACTACAGTATTTGCTATACTAGACGGTTACAACTTTACTATTTATTGCTGTGCAATAATATCTTAAGTTTGTGTAGTTACTACAGTATTCTTCATATCTTGGATTAATGTTATTTTAATGCCTTGCAAGGTTATACTTGTGTGTGTATATACTATTATCGTTTATTGCTATGCAATAAAACCTTTAGGTGTGCGTTGATACTACAGTATTTTCCATATCTTGTATATTGATATTTATTGCCATGCAATCTTATGTTTGTGTCCGTATACTACTATGCTTTCCATATTTGCCCTTCTGTATTACTGCTATTTATTGCTGTGCAGTAGTACTGTATGCTGTACGTGTGAGTGGTTTCTACCATATTTTCCATAATTTGTATCCTGTTTTTTTTTGTTGATTTGTACTACGACACTATGCCTATTTATTGCTGTGCAATAGTCTACTTTATTGTGAGTGTATGCTACAGTTCTTGTCTTCCTGTTATTTATTGCAGTGCAATATTGTACTTTTTTGTAGGTAGCTACTAAAGTATTTTCCATATTTGGTACTATTGTTATCTATTATCCTACAGCATGTTCCATGTTTGCTACAACTGTTATTTCTTGCTATTCACTGTTATACATTTATTGGAATAAGGATGAAAAGTATCTTTTCTTTTGTAGTGATGTGCCATGGTATTCTACAGTATCCCATTCCTTGTACTATTTTTGTACATTGCTGTACATCTGTTTTACACTTATAGCAAGTGATTTTTGCAGGATATTCTCATGTTTGAGTTCCTGTTACTTATGATGTACTGTATGTTGTGGTTCTGTCCCCAATATAGTCTTCATTGTTAAGTTTGTGTTTTCTTTCACTTTGCTAAGGAATTTATGACATAGTCTGGGTTTTATTTGCTGTATTATCCCATTAGAGGGTAGATCATCTGTCTGATATTCCTTCCTTCAGATGCATGTTTTGCATTCTGGTTACGATTTTTCAGTCTGCCCAATTTTTAAGATTATTTGTCATATCATTTACTCTCCTAGGGTGGCTCTAAGGTTTCTCCTTAGCTTCTCTAACACATTTAAAATTGAACTATTCTGCGTTTATGGAGGCTGTGTTGCTTTCACGTAAGCTTTCTCGCCAGCATATTCTTCAGGTACCCAGTGAGGTTCCTACTTTCTGAGATTATTTTTCCAGTCAGGATATTGGAGTTTGCTGACTTTTACTGTCTAGGAGGATTTGTCTTGTTATTAAGCGAACAGTTTTTCCTTTCCTAAGGAAGTCTTGTTATCCTTAGCATTTAGGATCAGAGACCTCCTGGGGTTAAGCTTTTTGGATAATGTTCTAAGCAATATAAAGTCTACCTTTAGCGCTTACTCTGCATGTGAATGGCATGGCCTTTTTTGGTAGGCTTGTTTTGTTTGGTATCCCAGGGTTCTGGGAGTCGTCTTTTCAGTGTGTGCAGGATACGATGTTTCCTTGTTGAAGAAGTTTTTTATTTTTAGCTCCTGTTTATTTTGGAGTTTTTCTATACTCGGCATCTACTCTGGTTTCGTCGCAGTTATGGCTTGAGACTATAACTGTTCAGGAGTCTGTTTTTTTCTCCAATTCCCAGGGTGTTTAATATAAACGTTAAATACAGTGAGATTCTCCTGTTCATATGAGGTACAAGGGATGGCACCTTTTAGGTTCGTATTCACTCAGTCAATAGAAAGCGGTTATGCTACAGGACTAGGCAAACAGTTCACAATTCACAATTGAAGCTTATTCATTCAAGCTCATATTTATATCGTACTCACAAGTTGTATACTTCAGCGTTCGGTCCTGGGGGAACAAGTCTCACTCGTCCACTGCGGTGTCTCCGGTCATGACCGATTGTTCCCCTGTTCGAACTCGCTGGAAACCTCTCTGCGTGTGAGTCTGCGAGTGCGTCCTGGCTTCCCGCGGCGTCTGACGTCACTGAGTGGTTCCGTCTCTGGAGGTCTGTACGATAGGCGAAAGGTGTCAGATCCCGGAGTGTAGGCCAGATGTCCCGGTAGGCTTATGGAACTTAGAAACAAGGAAATGAAGGAATCCGGCACTTCTTGAAATCTTTAAGAGCACACAGTTTTTATTGGCAAGTAAAAAGAAAAGCAAAAGTAATGCATAGCAGCCCCAGCAATTTAGTCATTGCGGCACAGCAAACAAAGAGCTAGCATGGATGGTGGTCACTAAAGCTGACGCGTTTCGGCATCCCCCGCCGTAGTCATAGCATAAATAGTGACCATCATCCTCAAGTTTAAAAAGGGCACTCTTTCACCTCATTGGTTTAAAAGTTAAACACACCTCCAATGTTAAATAATAACAATGCTCCTCAATTATTACATATCAATACCTAATGTGTGTGGCAATGAGCTAGATAGAGACTTTGTGTTGAGTATTGATTAATTGATAGAATGTGGACTTTAGCAATAATGGGATTAAATTATGTTTGTAATTGTAATTTAACAATATTCCGCTGAATGGTAATTGTTTGTTTGCTTTCAAATGGGTCTGTTTGGCTTTTAAAGGATTTTTTTTGTTTTCCTATTAATGTTAAGTTAATTTATTTTGTTTAACGTGTATTTCATTGTATTCTTTTAAACAATGAAACATATGTTCGTTCCTTAAATTATAATATTATATTTAGAGTCAGAATAGAGATAAATGTATATATGTTCTCTATCATGCTTAAACAGACTTAGACTAGGCATAATTGTCCCAAATCACAAAAATCACAAAAAGAGACATACCTAAGTGAGTACATTATGTATACATGTGAATCCTTTTAGGTGCACACATATGCAAATGGAATATAAGTCAGTGGGTATAGATCACTAGGACCCTCTCTCCACCGTAGGTTAAAGCCAGAAATTAATTAGGTCAAATTCACTGTTGAGACCTAATGGTCTTCTGGTCTTTAACTTTAGAATCCAGAAGACCTCTTCTCTGGCCAACAAAAGATCCCTATTCCCTCCTCTCTGGGGTCGTGGGACATATTTAATTATAGTCCAACTCAGTGTTGCTGGACTCTTATTATGAGACCACAGAAAATGTGTGATCAGAGGAGCAGTAAGGGTTCCAAGTTTTATGTTATTTACATGCTCACGCACTCTGGCTCTGACCTCTCTTGAGGTCATGCCAACATATTGTAAATTGCAAGTAGTGCACGTCAACAAGTAAACAACATAAGTAGCCCTGCAATTAAAACATCTTTCATGTTCGAAGGATTCACCTGTTACTGTGCTCCTGAAACCATTTCCTACAGTAAGGTGGTTACAAGCTATACAATCTGTGTAATGGCATCTGTAGACTCCTTTGGTATCTAACCAGGAACTGGATGAATTTCCAGTTTTGGCTTTAGGCATTGTCGGTGCTACCCTATTGCCTATAGTAATTCCTCTTCTGAAAGCAAAGCGACAGCATTTCCTGGACAAATCAGCTAAGCCCTCATCTGCTGAAAGCAGGGGAAAATGCTTAGAAATTATATTGCAGATGTCTGAGTACTGGTCACTGTATGTGGTCAAAAAGGTAATGTTTTCTTTTGATTGATTTTGAATTGACTTATCATCTTTGTTCTTATCAAGTAAATCATTTCTATCCTTTTTACTTATATCTTTCTTGATACCCAGTAACATTTTCTTAGGATAGCCCCTAGAGACTAACCTGTTGGTTAGTTCATTGGCCTGTGTTTCAAACATATTTTTGTCTGAGCAATTCCTAAGAGTTCTAACATATTGGCCCTTGGCAATGGCTTTAAAGACTCTGTTAGGATGATTGCTCTTGGCATGTAAAATTGTATTTTTCACTGTGGGTTTGCGAAAGATACTCGTGGAAATGAAACCTTTGGTTTCTGAAATATTACCTTTTAGATTAACATCCAAGTAATTGATTGTGTTAGGGTCAGTTTCAAAAGTGAAACTAAGGCCTATATTGTTACTGTTCAGGTACTGAATGAATCTGGGGATCAAATTTGTATCACCTTGCCAGATTAGAATGAGGTCGTCTATGAACCTCTTATAAAAAGTGATGTGTTGTTTGTATTCATTTCTATCTCCATAGATGTGGGACTGCTCCCACCACCCCATATAGAGGTTGGCGTAAGAGGGGGCAAATTTGGCCCCCATAGCAGTCCCACATCTCTGGAGGTAGAAATTATTGTCAAAACAAAAGTAGTTATGTGTTAATAAGAAATTAGTTACCCGCAAAATAAAACTGCACTGTTCCTCCTCAAATTGTCCTGAATTTGTTAGAAAATGCCTAATGGCTTTTAGACCTTCTTTGTGGGGGATTGATGAATATAGCGCTTTTACATCTATTGTGACCCAAGTGTTTGTTGTTTTCCAACCCACATCTCTCAATAGGCCCAATAGATGTTTTGTGTCTGATAAATGGCTTGGTAAGGCCAACACATAGGGCTGCAATATTGCATCCAGCCATTGTGAAAGTTTCTCTGTCAGAGAACCAATGCCACTGATGATGGGTCTCCCATGGACTTCTGTCCCAGGTTTGTGGATTTTGGGCAAGTGGTTAAAAATTGGTCTGACTGGGAATTTAACTTGTAGATATTTGTATGTTTCTTCATCATACATTCCTATGTCCCTTCCTTCATCTAGTAAGTCTAAAAGTTCAGACTCAAAAGCGTCAGTGGGGTCTTTGTTTAGCAAGATATATTGTTCAGTGTCCATTAGCTGTCGCCTTGCTTCAGTTTGGAATTGTTTTTTGCTCATAACCACTATAGAGCCGCCTTTATCCGCGGCTCTAATCACTATGTCATTATTATTTTGGAGCCTTGTAAGGGCTTCCTTTTCTTTTAAGGAAAGATTGGATCTGCCCGAGTTAGAACTGCATTTGTTTGATAGAGTGGTGAGATCATTCTCCACCCTCTTTTGGAAAATTTCCAGAATTTGGCCCCTGTTCTGAATAGGGTAAAAAGAGGAGTTACCTTTAAATTTGGGTAAATTTGGGGTGTCTGTAGACCCCACAGCTCCCAAAGAATGCAATTCTTCTAAGGCTATTAGGTCACAATCTTCCTCAAATGTAAGGTGTGATGTAGTGGTTGTTATAGTGGTCCTATTTAAACCTGTGTCAGACTCATCAGTTTGTTTGTAAAATTTTCTTAGTGTCAAATTTCTAATCAACTTGTTTACATCCAAAAGAGTTGCAAACAAATTGAAATTAGAAGTGGGAACAAAACTAAGGCCTTTATTTAACACCTTAATTTCAAGGTCAGTTAAGGTGTAGTCAGAGATGTTAATGACATTATTCATTACTGATATTTCGTGTAATGTCCCCTCTTTTGGCTCCTCTGTGGATACCTGTTGGGCCTGGTCTGTTCTAGTTTGTCTTGTTCCAAAGTTGGTGTCTGGGGGTACTGGTTCTTTGTTGCCTTTTGGCCCCCCCCGTTTATACCAACTGGGCCTAGACAAAAAACCTTCTCAAATTCATCCACATTGCCAGATTTGGGAGTTGGCACATATTTACTCGCAGTACCTATACTCCCTATATTTTGTGTGGGTTTATGTGAAGGTTGGGGTGGAGGTTGTGGTGGGGGTGGCTGTGTAGCTGAAGTTTGGACCAAGATCGATTTAATTTTAGGTTTAACTACAGCTTCTGGTACAAAATACTCATGAAATATCATGAAATGGAAATGATACCCAGAGGGCTTCGTTTAAACAAATTCCCGACCTTCATCACAGAAGATAAGGAGTTTATTACACGCTGGAATCAGACCCTGTCGGACTGTTCTTTGAAACTGATATTGCTAATTGTTGAATTTAAATCGATTTTACTAAAGGAAATATTAGTCCAGATAGGTCTAACACAGTCAGAATTGAATAAAAGAAGAGATTTTGAAGATTATCTTAAATTTGATAGAATTTTATCAGAAAGTATATCTGAAGCTAAAAAGCTATTACTAGAGATTAAGCACAGGAAGTACATTAGGGACCAAAATGACTATGACTTGAACAGAGTGTATGTGTGGCACAGGAGGGATAAGTCTTTATCTAGAAGTTACCAACCATACCCCCGAGGTAATAGAGGTAGAAGGGGTAGAGGGAGGGGAAGAAGAGGCAGAAATTACTACCAGTATGATAATAGAAGAGTGAGGTTCAGTGAAAGTGAAGCAGAATCAACAGATGAGTTCCAAAGCTCAGGTGAGGAAGAGCAGTCACACCCAGAGAAAACTCAGTCTGCACCACCTTCCATAGAACCCATATATGACACACCAGAAGCTGTAGTTAAACCTAAAATTAAATCGATCTTGGTCCAAACTTCAGCTACACAGCCACCCCCACCACAACCTCCACCCCAACCTTCACATAAACCCACACAAAATATAGGGAGTATAGGTACTGCGAGTAAATATGTGCCAACTCCCAAATCTGGCAATGTGGATGAATTTGAGAAGGTTTTTTGTCTAGGCCCAGTTGGTATAAACGGGGGGGGCCAAAAGGCAACAAAGAACCAGTACCCCCAGACACCAACTTTGGAACAAGACAAACTAGAACAGACCAGGCCCAACAGGTATCCACAGAGGAGCCAAAAGAGGGGACATTACATGAAATATCAGTAATGAATAATGTCATTAACATCTCTGACTACACCTTAACTGACCTTGAAATTAAGGTGTTAAATAAAGGCCTTAGTTTTGTTCCCACTTCTAATTTCAATTTGTTTGCAACTCTTTTGGATGTAAACAAGTTGATTAGAAATTTGACACTAAGAAAATTTTACAAACAAACTGATGAGTCTGACACAGGTTTAAATAGGACCACTATAACAACCACTACATCACACCTTACATTTGAGGAAGATTGTGACCTAATAGCCTTAGAAGAATTGCATTCTTTGGGAGCTGTGGGGTCTACAGACACCCCAAATTTACCCAAATTTAAAGGTAATTCCTCTTTTTACCCTATTCAGAACAGGGGCCAAATTCTGGAAATTTTCCAAAAGAGGGTGGAGAATGATCTCACCACTCTCTCAAACAAATGCAGTTCTAACTCGGGCAGATCCAATCTTTCCTTAAAAGAAAAGGAAGCCCTTACAAGGCTCCAAAATAATAATGACATAGTGATTAGAGCCGCGGATAAAGGCGGCTCTATAGTGGTTATGAGCAAAAAACAATTCCAAACTGAAGCAAGGCGACAGCTAATGGACACTGAACAATATATCTTGCTAAACAAAGACCCCACTGACGCTTTTGAGTCTGAACTTTTAGACTTACTAGATGAAGGAAGGGAGATAGGAATGTATGATGAAGAAACATACAAATATCTACAAG
Organism: Bombina bombina; assembly: GCF_027579735.1. NCBI lineage: Eukaryota > Metazoa > Chordata > Amphibia > Anura > Bombinatoridae > Bombina > Bombina bombina. The sequence continues at coordinate 516,170,321 of NC_069499.1, read as the reverse complement.
TTAAATTCCCAGTCAGACCAATTTTTAACCACTTGCCCAAAATCCACAAACCTGGGACAGAAGTCCATGGGAGACCCATCATCAGTGGCATTGGTTCTCTGACAGAGAAACTTTCACAATGGCTGGATGCAATATTGCAGCCCTATGTGTTGGCCTTACCAAGCCATTTATCAGACACAAAACATCTATTGGGCCTATTGAGAGATGTGGGTTGGAAAACAACAAACACTTGGGTCACAATAGATGTAAAAGCGCTATATTCATCAATCCCCCACAAAGAAGGTCTAAAAGCCATTAGGCATTTTCTAACAAATTCAGGACAATTTGAGGAGGAACAGTGCAGTTTTATTTTGCGGGTAACTAATTTCTTATTAACACATAACTACTTTTGTTTTGACAATAATTTCTACCTCCAGAGATGTGGGACTGCTATGGGGGCCAAATTTGCCCCCTCTTACGCCAACCTCTATATGGGGTGGTGGGAGCAGTCCCACATCTATGGAGATAGAAATGAATACAAACAACACATCACTTTTTATAAGAGGTTCATAGACGACCTCATTCTAATCTGGCAAGGTGATACAAATTTGATCCCCAGATTCATTCAGTACCTGAACAGTAACAATATAGGCCTTAGTTTCACTTTTGAAACTGACCCTAACACAATCAATTACTTGGATGTTAATCTAAAAGGTAATATTTCAGAAACCAAAGGTTTCATTTCCACGAGTATCTTTCGCAAACCCACAGCGAAAAATACAATTTTACATGCCAAGAGCAATCATCCTAACAGAGTCTTTAAAGCCATTGCCAAGGGCCAATATGTTAGAACTCTTAGGAATTGCTCAGACAAAAATATGTTTGAAACACAGGCCAATGAACTAACCAACAGGTTAGTCTCTAGGGGCTATCCTAAGAAAATGTTACTGGGTATCAAGAAAGATATAAGTAAAAAGGATAGAAATGATTTACTTGATAAGAACAAAGATGATAAGTCAATTCAAAATCAATCAAAAGAAAACATTACCTTTTTGACCACATACAGTGACCAGTACTCAGACATCTGCAATATAATTTCTAAGCATTTTCCCCTGCTTTCAGCAGATGAGGGCTTAGCTGATTTGTCCAGGAAATGCTGTCGCTTTGCTTTCAGAAGAGGAATTACTATAGGCAATAGGGTAGCACCGACAATGCCTAAAGCCAAAACTGGAAATTCATCCAGTTCCTGGTTAGATACCAAAGGAGTCTACAGATGCCATTACACAGATTGTATAGCTTGTAACCACCTTACTGTAGGAAATGGTTTCAGGAGCACAGTAACAGGTGAATCCTTCGAACATGAAAGATGTTTTAATTGCAGGGCTAATTATGTTGTTTACTTGTTGACGTGCACTACTTGAAATTTACAATATGTTGGCATGACCTCAAGAGAGGTCAGAGCCAGAGTGCGTGAGCATGTAAATAACATAAAACTTGGAACCCTTACTGCTCCTCTGATCACACATTTTCTGTGGTCTCATAATAAGAGTCCAGCAACACTGAGTTGGACTATAATTAAATATGTCCCACGACCCCAGAGAGGAGGGAATAGGGATCTTTTGTTGGCCAGAGAAGAGGTCTTCTGGATTCTAAAGTTAAAGACCAGAAGACCATTAGGTCTCAACAGTGAATTTGACCTAATTAATTTCTGGCTTTAACCTACGGTGGAGAGAGGGTCCTAGTGATCTATACCCACTGACTTATATTCCATTTGCATATGTGTGCACCTAAAAGGATGCACATGTATACATAATGTACTCACTTAGGTATGTCTCTTTTTGTGATTTTTGTGATTTGGGACAATTATGCCTAGTCTAAGTCTGTTTAAGCATGATAGAGAACATATATACATTTATCTCTATTCTGACTCTAAATATAATATTATAATTTAAGGAACGAACATATGTTTCATTGTTTAAAAGAATACAATGAAATACACGTTAAACAAAATAAATTAACTTAACATTAATAGGAAAACAAAAAAAATCCTTTAAAAGCCAAACAGACCCATTTGAAAGCAAACAAACAATTACCATTCAGCGGAATATTGTTAAATTACAATTACAAACATAATTTAATCCCATTATTGCTAAAGTCCACATTCTATCAATTAATCAATACTCAACACAAAGTCTCTATCTAGCTCATTGCCACACACATTAGGTATTGATATGTAATAATTGAGGAGCATTGTTATTATTTAACATTGGAGGTGTGTTTAACTTTTAAACCAATGAGGTGAAAGAGTGCCCTTTTTAAACTTGAGGATGATGGTCACTATTTATGCTATGACTACGGCGGGGGATGCCGAAACGCGTCAGCTTTAGTGACCACCATCCATGCTAGCTCTTTGTTTGCTGTGCCGCAATGACTAAATTGCTGGGGCTGCTATGCATTACTTTTGCTTTTCTTTTTACTTGCCAATAAAAACTGTGTGCTCTTAAAGATTTCAAGAAGTGCCGGATTCCTTCATTTCCTTGTTTCTATGTTTAATATAAAGTCTGATTAGTGTAAATATATATTTGTACTGGGTGTAGTTATTTAGCAACTTAACATTCATGTATAACTAGCTAATGTACAAGGTAGGTTCTCCTATTATGAATATAGAAAGTTTGTACCACCTCGGCCGCTGGCAGTACATCCAGAGAAACCACACAGGGAAACTTCAGCAATACTTCAAAAATGTAAAGATCAATTCTATAAACCCAGTCCAATAAAGTTATTAGCGCATGATTGATTATAAACACATTTGGGAAAGTACTGCAAAAGTAGGAATGATACCCTTAAATTATAAAACATAATTAACTGTGAACACTATAAAAGCTAATTACAATGCCAGGCATGCCAGAATAAATCATAGGTTTAACTTTATTACTAGGCTGAATATACTGCTGGTGTCTATAATATATTAGAGACTCATCTAATATCAGTTTTACAGCATAATGAAAATACAAGCTGGCCTAGACGATAAGTATACGGGGTGCAGTAGAGAAACCAAAGTATATAAAAAATAAATAAATAAAAAGATAATAAGAATAATATCATATCTAAGCACCCCTGTATCTCATAAGATCATTTCTATATTGGCCAGAGTCTATAGTCTGTATAACTAATGTGAACAAATGTGGGATATAATAAGTTCTAGCACATAAACACTTATGTATAACTAGTATAAAGGGTTTGCTCAATCAGATACGGTTAGAGAAAATATTAAGTGATCAATGAGTGTATTGCACCTGCTCTAAGGAACATGATTAAGGCTCTGTCTTAATAAAAATAACATAGCAATTATAAGCTTTAATCACATTCACCTAGATTACAAGTTTTGCGCTATAGAGGGTGCGAAACGAACGCAACAATAGTTGTGTTATTTTACCCTCCATAGCGCTGCCATTACAAGTTTTTGAAAAGCCGCCTTGTGCATGCGATATGGTGGCGATGAGCTCCATGCCGCACAAAATCCAAGCGCTGCTTTGACGTGCTCGTGCACGCTTTCCCCATAGACATCAATGGGGAGAGAGTGTTAGAAAAAAACCTAACACCTGTGATCGCGGAATGAAAAGCTCCGTAACGCTGCCCCATTGATGTCTATGGGGAAAAAAAGTTACGTTTAAGCCTAACACCCTAACATAAACCCCTCGTCTAAACACCCCTAATCTGCTGCCACTACATCGCCGACACCTACATAATCTTATTAACCCCTAATATGCTGCTCCTGACATAGCCGCCACTGAAATAAATGTATTAACCCCTAATCTGCCGCTCCTGATATCACAACCACTATAATAAAGTTATTAACCCCTATTCCCCCGCACCCCGACATCGCCCACACTATAATAAAGATATTAACCCCTATTCTGCCGCTCCCCGACATCGCTTCCACTAAATAAAGTTATTAACCCCTAAGCCTCTGGCCTCCCACATCACTGCTACTAAATAAACCTATTAACCCCTAAACCGACAGCCCCCACATTGCAAAAAACTAAATGAAACTATTAACCCCTAAACCTATCAACCCCCTAACTTTAAATTAAAATAACAAGATCCCTATCTTCAGAAATATGCAAAGCAATCAATTGGCACAGTGTCTAATTATAGATAGGAGTCTAAAAGGTATAAGTAACCTTGGTGCTGCCCCTTAAGATATTCATTAATAAGGAATGGGGGAGAGAAGGGACAAAAGAGGCGATATTAGCACTCAACCTCCTATTATGGTAACCTCCTGTAATGAAACAGTGAGTATAAGGTGTCTGATTTAGGTATTAAAATGTATACATTTATTGTAGTTTAATTAAAAAGGGATAAGTAACATCCCATTACCACACCAATAGTCAAATATGTACAATAAAGTAAAACCAAACACTCCTTACATCGTATCTTAAAATAAATAAAAAAAAACTATGTTTAAACTATAAATTAAACTAACATTACTATTATACTAAAATCAAAATAACTATCAATTAATAAATTAAATTACACATTAAAAAAAATCTAACACTGCTAAAAAAAAAAAACTACAATTGCAAAAAAAAAAAAAATAGTAAATTAAATTACAAAAAATAACAAACACTAAATTACGAAAAATAAAAAATGAAATTATCCAAAATAAAAAAATTACAACTAATCTAATAGCCATATAAAAATAAAAAAACGTACATCTTTATAAAACAACACCATTTGATGAACATTTGGATACATTTTGATGGATAGTACTTTAAACATCCGATATGTTGTAACAGAACACCATTCACTTTATACACGCATTAGTGAAGTTCATATTTATTCAACGAAGGCTTCTTATTTATATTCCACGAAAGCTTCATATTCATATTTATACTTCTATCGGTCAGGATACTGATTGTTTTTAAGTGCTTTTAGCAATTGTTTTTATAGTTCATTCAGTACAATACAGAACTTATTGCTTCATTGACACCGGTGTCATTATCTATCATATGGGTTAATACCCGCACTTTGTAATAAAAATTAAATCTAGTTTATACATATACCATAGTCTTGTGTATTTTATAGTTGTTTATTTTACATTTATTCCATTTGTGGCAGAGTCATTGGTAAATCTATTTGGTATATATATTAGGTGTATGCACACTTTTAATTACTACTGGGAAGCAGCATCTGTTTGCGCCACCTATAGCCTGTTGAATCATCTCCCCATATTGTCTCTCTAGTCCCAACCATGTAAGAAATACGTTGGGCTTGGGGTAGGTATCTTCTCTATTCCACACCACATTGTGGGGTCTGAAGGGCTCTTACAAGCTGACAGAGTTCCAGATAATGCCCCTAGCTTCTAATACACGTCAGGGGTTGATTGTGTCTCACATACCTTGCATTCTCAGGGATGAACTAGGGCTCACCCACAGCTAGATCTTTGGCGCCTTCGAGAGTCAAGGGTGTGAGAGTATCATTAACCGCCTCAGTTAGGTTATGGTAGAGCGTATAAGCACCCCCAGGGGAGTCCCCTTTCTGTTCCTCGTCAGCGGTCACCATCTTGTAATAGCGTTAAGTTATGTAGACATTCTCTCTCTCATGTGATCAGGTGAGTCTGCCTTGGTAATCATACTTTGCAGAATGGTTTGTGGAAGGTCCCGGGTCACACGCCAGACCCTCCAAAGACACTGGGTCCTCCCGTATGTGCACTGGCAAAGTTGGTATGAGTATAGTTTCGTATTCCTCTGTGGACATGCTCTTTTCCATGGGTTGGATGCTTGCCAGAGGACTCGGACTAAGAAAGAGGTTACACAGCTTGAATTTCAAAGTTCTATAATGTTCATCAATGAGCAGTGTCAATCTGTTTTACTCATGTTTCAACAGCCTCCATATTCAGGGTGAGGTCTCAGTGACTCGGTCACTTTCTAGTATCAACAATAACTTAGATGGTTCCCTCTTTGCATTAAGGGTTTGTAGTAGTAACATACTACTTGGTAACCCAGCGAGCTGGGGGGGGATTTAAGCAGTAGCCACAGATACACAGTAAATTAGGCTGAAGTGTTAAATATCCAAGGATTAGGTAGATATAGGCCCACGTGTCTTTCCAAAGAGCATAAGCCAGACTTGCAGTCGGATATCAATTCCTGTGTCTTGTAAGTATGGGCAATTATATCAAAACAATATAAAAAATAAAGCAGAAACCAGGAGCTTCACTGAGACGTGTCCTGGCGCTTCAGAAGTTGGCTCCGCCCCCCCTACCCGAGTTGGGATAGTTTTTGGTATCAGTGGACTTGTTCTGGACAGTCCGGTGCCTATTGTCATTAGTTCCTAGCTCTATTACTGTTTTTTTCAGTGTATTGAGCCGGTAGGTCTAATTGAGTCAGCCTGCTAGTATGGGAGGCAGTCTGAAGTACTCTAAGGTATCAAAAAGTTTTGGTCACCTCTTGGGGTGAGGCTCCTAATATTGTTTGGGATATCCATGCAATATCAGATTTTTCAGACTTCCCTTTTTCTCCACTCAGTCCGACATCTTCTCTTTGGTGACTTTTTCATTCTTTGCGTACCACTGTGCTCTAACGCAGAGTCTTCTTTTCTTTTTAGTCAAGCACAGATGATCTGTTTTTTCTTCTCAGCAGTTCTCATTTCCAAATTCATTAGCTGGAATCAGGAGTAATCAGTCTTTACCTGGAGGTCCACAATCTTACGATTTTGAGTTTGATTTGAGATTGAGTGATTCTCTGTCGAATTTGATAGACACACCAGAGGTTTATTGGTTATCTTATCAGTGCTTGGCTCTAGGTTGCATGATGGAGTGCATTGGTCGGCTCCCAAATGTATTGAGTTCTGCTATTTTGTTTTGTCATGCAGATAGTTTAGTTTGTCTTTCTATTTTACAGGTGTTTATTCAGACCTGTTATTATTCCCATAACTCTCCTTAGAGAATTTGGTTCTAAGTGGTTTATACATCTTTCTTTGGGTCCTTTCCCTTTGTGGTTGAGCAGTTCTCAGCCTCACCAGTTTTGTTTAGGCTAGGATCATTTATAAACTTTCAACTCTCTTCCGTGTTCTCCAGTATTTGGTGTTTTTTCTTCAACACTATGGGCTAGATTTATCAAGCCCTTCTCCTTTTGACTGCAGGTTCGCACAAGCAGCGGTCATCAGACTGACAGCTCCTGCCCTCGCGTGATTGTCTGTGCACAGGCAGGGGATTGCTGCCGCCATAGGAGAGCTCAGGCTGATATTGGTAAATATGTCTGCCCCTGTCCGCCATGGATTGATAAATTGAGGTCTATGAAGTTTGTGGTTCCTGTCTGGTTTTCTGTCAAATGTGCACATTATCCAGGAGAGGTGTTTCCTTCCTTGCATCTTATCCATCATCTTCTATGGGGAAGGTATGGTAGATCTGCAGGTTGGAGCAGGTGGTTATTTTGCTGTTTCTAATCCTTGGAGGATCTCAGCTACTTACTGTACAGTTGTTGCCTTTCTGTACTTCTGTCCAGTGATCTTTTTCTGTGTCTGTTTGTTATTAAGATTGAGGTATATGTTGAGCTCCATTATAAAAGTGTAGCTGGTTGAAGTTTGCATATTTTCCACTTGAAAGTGTTTTCCTTGGTGGGGGCAGATTTTGGAAGTCACATTCTTCAGGCGGTGTTTCCTGATACATAGGTGCCTGCTTTTACTTCTTTTCTCATCCACTTCCTTCGTGGACTCCACAGCTAGGTTATTATTTCCCGACAGTTAGGAATTTTGTGGATTATCACCACCTTAGAAAGAAAACATAATTTATGCTTACCTGATAGTCCACAAACCCGTCTGTGTTTCAAAGTTGGCGCCAGTTCTATTGTGCACCTCATTACCCTACTATTTTTCTTACTTCTTCCTCTTTTCCTTGGATATTCGTACTACTGGGAGAGTGAGGGAAGTAGGAGGGATATTTAAAGCTTTGTTGTAGGGTGTAGTTGCCTCCTCCTAATGGCCAGGAAGTGAATTCCCACAAGTAAGGAATGTTGTGGATTATTACAGCCAAGAAAGAAAGAAATTTATCAGGTCAGCATAAATTGTGTTTTTTTTTCTCTTTCTTGCTGCTCAGTAGTAAAGGTATATGAAACCAAAAATTTTATTTTGTGATTAAAACAGATCATATCATTTTAAAAATGTTTCCAAATTACTTCTATTATCAAATTTGCTTTGTGCCCATGATATTTGTTGAAGAGATACCTAGGTAGGTATGGAGCACTACATGGCAGGAAATAGTACTGCCATCTAGTGTTCTTGCAAATGGATACCATTCTTGCAAAACTGCTGCCATATAGTGCTCCAGACATGTGCACGCTCCTGAGCTTACATCCTTGCTTTTCAACAAAAGATACCAAGAGAATGACTAATGTTGTTTAAAAATGTCATGCTCTATCTAAATCATGAAGAAAACATTTGGGTTTAATCTCTGTCTTCCTATGTTTGTTATGCTATTAAAAGGATATAACCCACATCACTATTAAAATAATATAATCTCTCTAATCCTACAATACAGCTCAAAAACCACAATTAAGTGAACATACCCCTTAGCTATTACTATTAAACTAATGCAGCCCCACATAATCTACTGACAGTTATATAACCTTGAAAACCATTATTAAATTAATATGACACCCACACAATGGAAAAGTAAAACAATCAGCGTTGCAGACAATACAACTTTTATGATAAATGTATGGGAAGTTATGTTTATAAAATAGCCCAGAAAGGAGAATGTATGAGGGAAGGTGAATACAGAGGACCTATGAGAAGATGCTGTGTGTAGAACTACACTTGTATATAAATATAGGGTGTAAGAGTCATTGAGAATCTAGAGGGTTCTTTAGTGAAGCAAATCTACACTGTTCCTATGTTATCACATAGATATAGTTAATTCTCTAAAACATAGTAAGTCATCTTCTTAAGATAAGGTGGATATTGGAAAGATTTATTTCACTACACAGGTCTTTGAAATCTTCTTGAAACAAGGCTACTCCATTGCTCATTTTGTTTTGCCCCCAACCTATAAATATTTTTACAGACGCTCATTGTATTAGTGCACATCCACACACAGACATATAGAAACATTTAGAATGTCGTAAAATTACATACTATGGGGCCGATTTATCAAGGGCCGAATGGCCGCTGAGCCTTCAGGCTCTCCGGAAACAGCAGTTATGAAGCAGAGGTCTTAAGACCGCTGCTCCTTAACTGGTCCGTCTGCTTTGAGGCTATGGACATCAATCCACCCGATTTAATAAGATCGGCTGATTGACACCCCCTGCTAGCAGACAATTCACAAGAACTGCTTGTGCAATGATAAATGCCGACAGCATATGCTGTCGGCATTCATTGATGTCTGTCGAACATGATCCGCTGAGCGGATCATGTCGTACAGACCGATGTTAAATCGGCTCTTATGTCCTTTGCAAACTATGTTTTAAGCCCATTTGTACATACAATGACAGAATGCAGGAAGCAATCTATGTATTTAATTTCAATATTAGTTGTATTGATACTATAGTCATGTTAAAGGGACAGTCAAGTCCAAAAAAAACTTTCATGTTTCAAATAGGGCATGTAATTTTAAACAAGCTTCCAATTTACTTTTATCACCAATTTTGCTTTGATCTCTTGGTATTCTTAGTTGAAAGCTAAACCTAGGAGGTTCATATGCTAATTTCTTAGCCCTTGAAGGCCACCTCTAATCTAAATGCATTTTGATAGTTTTTCACCACTAGAGGGAATTAGTTCATGTGTTTCATATAGATAACATTGAGCTCATGCATGTGAATTTACCATGGAAACAGCTCTGATTGGCTAAAATGCAAGTCTGTCAAAAGAACTGAAATAAGTGGGCAGTCGGCTGAGGCTTAGATACAAGGTAATTACAGAGGTAAAACGTGTATAATTATAACTGTGTTGGTTATGCAAAACTGGGGAATTGGAAATTAAGGGATTATCTATCTTTTAAAACAACACACATTCTGGTGTTTACTATGCCTTTAATCTCTGTGCTATTGCTGCCACTTTCTGTCAATGCATATACAGCATAACTGATTGCATGTGAGTGGTCATATGATATGACTTCATTCATCTGATTGGCCACTGGCATGCTGAGTTTTTGTTGTTTGTGCAGTAGTCTTATGTTAATTCACAGGTAGTAAGTGTTGTATAGTGAGTTGATGACTATACAGTATAACTCTGGGTATTGTGTTTTCTGTTTGTTGTACATTTGACAAAGACTGATATAAAAGTTCCAAAATATTATCCAATTTTTAATATGCAATGCACCTTTTCAGTTTGGAGGTAGTGCTGCCTTTCTTGATGTAATTTGTATTTCGCTTTGGTGTACCCTCATATTTAGTTGGACTGGGGTCACATTTGTATCACATCAAACTTTTCTTTTATCAGATGGTGAAGTGTATATGAGTCATCACGTGTGGGAATTCCTTTCCTGACCACTAGGAGGAGGCAAAAGATACCCAAGCACACTAAAGCTTTACATTTCTCCCACTTCCCATGATTCTCTGTCATGTTCTTTTCCCCTCCTTGATGGAGTGAGGTGAAAGTTGAAGTGCAGACCTACTCATCATTGAGAGGGGTTCTCTAACCAGTCTGAGGCTCATTTCCTTCTTGCAGTGCCCTGTTGGTCAGAGGGGTAGACAAGGAGTTTTCAGCCAGGCAGTGAAAGATCTTTTTCTCAAGGAAAATTGTCACAAGCCTCCCAGGTGAAAAGTGGACTTGTCCACCAATGCCCTGGTTTACAGTGAGCTGCTCCTTGTCAGATTCATTGTGGGATCCAGTCCTCCCTGTTACATCTTGCCTAAGTGCAGGCACACTATTGTGTGTTAGATACTGTATATATGCCGGCGGGCTATAAGTTACATAGGTGTTCTATTTGTTATTTTAACGTGGGCACACTATTATATAACAATTCAGTCGCCCTGTTTATTATTGCTATTATTATTTCTATGAATATGTTTACACAAGCGCGCTATTGTTGTTATTCTTTCTGAGCTCCAGGCCTTAATGTTTGGCGCCTCATTTCCTTTATAAGGTCTACGAGCTTCCTTCCTATCGCCCGCTTTTGCTGAAGCTGTGATCCCTATCGTTTCCTATGGGAGACACATTGCCACTCATTGGAACACTTTCTTTTAAAATATCTCTGGACCCACGGATTGCAAGCCTAAATGCAATTTCTAATTGGTCGGACAATGTTTTGACCATCATGGCCAAAGAAAGAAGGAATAGTTCAGCCACTATTAGGACCGGTCTTTTGAGACAATCTCAGTTTTAGAATAGTTGATATTTCTGCAGGCAAATTTTGCAGCAATTTAAAAAAATCTATATGTGTGAAATGTGAACAAATACCCCCTCACCTTTTATATATTTAGATAGAGAGATTAGATAAAAAATTATAAAATATGAGACTGTAGTTTTCTCTCTTCAATAAGCAATAGGTAAAATGAATGAGTATTTAATGACTCACAATACAATGTGTGCATTGCAGTTATAAGACACATAACTGCACTCATTTTCATGTTGTATGTGCATTGCTGAAATAATATTTAGTGTGATTACATAGTTAATAGGAAAGACATGTGGTGGATGTTTATTATTTATGTATATGGTAAATTAGTATTTATGTCATTAGCTAGAACAGACTGTTAGATGAAATAATATACAAACACCAGTTTGTCTCACCCAGTAATAAAGATATTAACAACAACAAATAGCAGCTGTTATTCCAATGAATGTCCTTTGTACTCATAAACCTAAGCTCTCTTATTTGTCTGGCATCTGGTTTATTATTTACCTTTTGGCTACAAGTATTGCTTAACAAAGTGTTGCAACCCTTTTGACAGCAAAGAGGTTAAAAAGCAAAATGAAATAATGCTTTACATAAAAAAATCATTATTCTCTAGTTTTTCCATCTCTGTCATTTAAGCAAAACAATGTTCTTTGTTCACATAATCATAATCCTGTTTCACGTAAATCTGTTTTACTTGAACCATTAAAACATAAATGGATGTTTGTAAATCATTGAAATGTTTCCATTGTAAATCTATAATGGTTCAGTGACTTAAACCACAACTTTGTGGCTCAGCATGTTACCTTACATCCTGGAAAATCTGGAAACATATTGAAAATATTGTCACATTGATTGTAATTTTATTACAAATCTTGTAATATTATGCCTGTATGTTCTTGCTTGTTTGTCTTATATCATGTTCAGAAATAGCTGTTATATTGTCATACTTTGGTAAAAGGAGCTACATAAATGATAGTTGTATAGAAGGACACAGAAGAGTCAAGGAAATTAATGACATATAATGGCAATCTGACTCACCTAGAACTTGTTTGGTACAAAAATATGTCTATAATAGGATGTGATGATTTTCTTTCTCTACGGGGCGTGTGTGTCACACTTTTAGATGGGTTTATTGCTCAGTATTTGCATTGTAGTTATAAGGGAATTATTCTAACTGAATCTATAGCACAAGAGGTTGCAAGTCATGTTCTCCATTGTCTGTATGTAACAACCAAGCTAGTTATGTAGATCACGCTACTAAGTCTTTAGTTTGGTGGAAATGTCATACACTTAATGCCAATTTTTCTCAAGATATGTAGGAATTTTCTGCTAAATACCATTTCCAGTCAAAGTTATTTAACTATATATAATATGTTCTTAAAATCTCATAGACAGCCTTGTTCATTGGATTATAGGCTCGTCTCTGCATAACAGAAAGCTTTTAATATGATGATAATCAAAATAAATGCTAATAAAAAAAACATAATATTGCGGCGACACATTGACTTTTAACAAAGTAGAGGAAGTACAAGCCTTCTGCCATAACAATGGTATTGATTAATGCAAGGTACACTTGTAAAATAGTGAAGGAATAATCAGGTTATACGGAAATAAAAAAGAGAAAAGGGATCTGGTTGCAGGTGGAGGCATCCCCCTTCCCTTGCCCCATCCCTTATCCCCTGCCTCTCTGCGGTTCTTCTCCCCCCTTCCCATCTTTCCACCTTTTATTTCTCTTTCTTCTCCCCTGTCTGTTGGTTTGTTTTTAAGATATAATGAGTAAGTTAAATTTGATTTCATGGAATATCGGTGGGATCTCATCACCCATTAAGAGGAAACTAATGATAAAATGATTAGGGAAAAATAATCCAGATATAGCATTTGTGCAGGAAACACATTTGAACCCCCAGGAAACTCTGAAATTAAAAACTAAATGGGTGGGGGAGGTGATATGCACACCCTACGAGAAAAAGAAGAGAGGCTTGGCCATACTGTTCAACAAACACCTATCTTATCAGATATTGTTTTCGGAAAATGACCCAGAAGGGAGATACCAAATAATTGAAGCCATGATTAATAAAAATTTGTTTCTATTCTGTAATATATATGGTCCAAACAAGCTAGAGAAAGAGTTCTGGGAGACACTTAGCCGCAAGTTGTTTCAATTTATCGGGAAGAATATAGTGTTAGTGGGAGACTTCAATATGACGTTTTCACACACGCTAGATAGAGTTAATACAAGACAGATTCCCAGGAAGATTAGAGAAGCTAAAATACTAAGAAATTGATGTCAGACTCTGGGTTTGAAGGATATCTGGCGTCTTCAAAACCCTGACGCCAGAGAGTTTATATGCGAATCCAAGACTTTTAGGACATTTTCCAGAATTGATTTTTTCTTAATAGCACAAAAGATGATGAGAAGTCAGGCATAAAAGAATTTGCACTATAGAAATGAAACCTGCTCAACGGAGCGCCCCTGGGGTATGTAAAAACAAATCCTGAGAATATGATAGGCACTAATAGAGTGAGGGTATATGTGAAAAAATATATACATGATATCCTAGGCGGCAAGCAAATATTCCCAGTGCGTCTGCACACGCACAAAATAGCAACAGTCCATCCAATGTAGGGAAAAATAAGCGCTCCAAGCCCACAGATATATAAAAGTTCAATTTTATTCCAAACTTGTTAAAATCATACAAGATAGATTAAAAAGTGGTAAGCACAGTAGTGCAAAAACAGGTTATAGAACAGGTGCAAAAAACAGCAAACGTTTCGTGCTCCATGCACTTGGTCACTGCTAATTGATGCACCTGTTCAGAGCTCTATTTATACCAAATTTCTTAAAGTGATATCACAAATTTTCATTAACCTGTACTTTGCCATTTTGTAAGGGAGCCTATGACAAGAAACATTTATTTACTTTTTCCTTTTCATGTACATAAAGTGTTACAATATAAATATGCAGGTTGATATTTGTTGGTTAAGGCGTGACTATGTTTTGTGAAAACAATCTATTTTGAAATATATTTAAATCATTACATTTATGAAAAGAAGCATACACATTGCTCTATAAGTCATTACCTTCAGTGTTAAATATAATCAAAACCATGTTTATATTGGGATATTGTTTAAACTACTCTTAATATAAAAATCCTTAATTTGAAAAGTATGAAATTAGATATGCAATAGATGAGCCTATGACAAGAGCCTGATTTCCTAAGACATCAAAATAAGTGTATGTATAGTAATCTATTTTCTCTCTCATAAAGGAAAAATTGGGTTGGCAATAATAGTGAGAAAATGTCTCATATCAACATATTTTCTTATTTCTTAATTCTTTTTAGGGGAATGAGCCCATGACAAGAGACATACCTATAAATTCAAAAATTTCCCAAAAACATTAAATGATTTATTAAATTTTCCTATTTCTTAATTCTTTTTAGGGGAATGAGCCTATGACAAGAGACATATCTATAAATTCCAAAAAAAATTCAAAAATGTATTTTTAAAATAAATTACTAAAAATTTTTTTAGATATTTATTATTTGGTGAATAAGTCTAAATCCCTTCTCATGTTGAGGCCCTCAGGGTGTGTAGTCTGTAGATTGAACATCCACATAACTTCTCTTTTGTCAAGTGTTGTCTCTCTATCACCTCCTCTTCTCCATTGTGGGACAAAATCTATCCCCTGTAGGATAAGAGCAGATGTATCTGCATTGTGTAGAACCTTAAAGTGCCTTGATACAGGTGTGTCTGTGTTCTCATCCTCTATGGAGCGCAAGTGCTCCAAGAACCTCTCTTTTAATGGTCTCTTTGTTTTTCCTGTATATTGTTTGTGGCAAATTTTACATGTGAGAAGATAAACCACTTGTGTGGTAGAACAGTTGATATAATGATGTATCTTATAGGTCTTATTGGTAATAGTAGAATTAAATTCCTCTCCTTCCTTAACAAAGTCACATGTTGTACATATTGGGCGTCTACACTTATAAAAACCCTTTCTCTGTTTTAACCAGCAGGATGTTTTTTTGGTTTTTACATCTGATGGAGAAATAAAATTTGCTATCGTCTTACCTCTTCTAGATACAAAATCACAACCTTCTTTAAGATTCTCCTTAAGGATAGGGTCTGAGTACAAAATTGGTATGGAATCTTTAATAATATTGCACACCTTAGTGTATTCCATACTGTAAGTTGTAATAAATTTGATCTTGCTATTTTCTGATGTTCTTTTCTGTTTATTCCTATATTTTAGCAAGTCTTGTCTGGGAATTAAATCTACACTAGATTTTGCCTCTTTAAGTAACTTCTCACTGTAGCCTCTATCCCTGAACCTTTGTGTTGCCTCTTTTGACTTCACCTGATATTCATCCTCATTTGTGCAATTTCTTTTAATTCTGGTATATTCCCCCTTAGGGATACCCTTCACAACATGTCTTGGGTGGCATGAATTGTACTTGAGGATGGTGTTCCCAGCTGTAGACTTTCTATATATAGTAGTTTCAACTGTATTTTTGTCTGTGCTTATTAATGTGATATCAAGAAAATTAATTTCTTTATCACTCTGTTCACTGGTAAAGTTTAAGTTGAGGTTGTTATTGTTCAAATATTTACAAAAATCCTCTGCCTCTTGCTGATCTCCCTCAAACACAAACAACAGATCATCTATGTATCTGTAAAACTGGATAATCCTGTCCTTGAAGGGGTTTTTATCTCCAAAAACGTGGGACAGCTCCCACCAACCCATAAAGAGGTTGGCGTATGAGGGGGCAAATTTAGCCCCCATGGCTGTCCCACGTTTCTGGAGATAAAAGCTGTTCTGAAACAGAAAAAAATTGTGACTCAAAAGATATTCAATTGCCCTTAATATAAATATTTTGGTAGGATATGTAAAATTTGTATTCTGTTCCAAAAAGTGTTCTATTGCTTCTATCCCCTTCTCGTGTTGTATAGTTGTATACAATGAGGAAACATCTGCTGTGATAAATCTATATGTAGATTTCCATTTTAGATTTTGTACTTTGTTTAAAAGGGCCGTGGTGTCCTGTATAAAACTGGGCAAATCCCTAACTAGGGGTTGTAAGAATGAATCAATTAACTCTGACATAGGTTCATTCAAAGAAGCAATACCCGCTATAATGGGTCTACCCTGTGGGCTCTGTAGATTCTTGTGTGTTTTGGGAAGGTAATGAAAAACAGGAATGACTGGTAGTTTAGGAATAATTCTTTCCTGAACAGATTTATTTATGATGTTATTATATCTTGCAAATAAAACAAGATTAGTCAGTTCATTCCTGTATTTCACTGTAGGGTTGTCACTCAGTTTAATATACACTTCCCTGTCGTTTAGTTGTCTCATGGATTCTGCAATGTAGTCATCCTTATTTAGGACGACCACATTACCTCCCTTGTCAGATTGCCTGATGACGAGTGAGTCATCAGATGCCACACTTTTTATTGTGTCTCTCCCCTTTTGTGTAAAGTTAGATGGAAATTTATTTCTCTTTTGGGCAGTTTGTAATCCCCTTAATTTCTCCTCCACTGTTTTTTTAAATATATCCAAAATTTTCGGTCTAGTATGTATAGGATAAAAATGACTTTTATTTTTAACATGAATAAGTGATATATCTGTCTCACACAATAAGCCATCCATATGACTATCACCCTCATGTTGTAACTGTTCCAGGTCCAAAAGACTACAGATATCAGAAAAATCATTTAACCCCTTAGGTTCACATTTAACATCTTGGCTAGCCTTGTTTACATTCTGTTCCTGATCTTCATTGAAACCAAAATAATGTTTGCGCAAAGTTAAATTGCGTACAAACCTATTAATGTCAAGAATAGTTTCAAAAATGTTAAAATGATTATCAGGAACAAAATTCAAGCCCTTAGACAAAACCTGTATATCAGTATTAGTGAGATTTTTACTAGACAAATTTATAACATCATTGTTTAAGCATATTTTTTCTGAACATTCTGAGACCGTGTGGGATAAGTCTTGTATGTCTTGTTCTTTCCTTCTCCTTTTCTGGTTGGCTTGATTGCTCTTTCTCCCTTTCCCCCTTCTGCCTCGGTGGGTTGTTTTTTTCTTACAGATGGTGCAGTTTGGCGCGTCTCGTTTTTTGAGACTGTAATATCTATTTCTTCTACCACAGACTGTCCTTCTCCTTCTAATATGAGCGCATACGATTCTTCCCCCGTTTCTCCTTCAGAGGAGTCATATTCATACTCAGTGTCTGTGTCTGCAAATGTGACTGCTTTACTCTTTTTATTGGAATTGTTGTTTTTGTTCTTATTATATCTTCTGTTATACCTGGGTTTAGTCTGATCATCCTGACTCCAGCGATACACCTGTTTTTGATCATAATCCCTCTTATCTCTGAGCATTTTTCTGGATTTGAATTGCCAAAGTTCTTGTTTAAAGGCAATCATATTTCTTTCAAACTGTTGATCATATTTTTTAAAATTTTGATCATGTTGGTGACATCTTAATTTATTCTGTAATTCTTTTAATTCAATCATAATATCTCTCCTTTGTTCTTTTTTTATATTGAATTAACAAATCCATAAGTGCAAAAGAACAAGTGTCCAGTATTGTGTTCCACTTACTAATGAACTCAGTGTTATTAACTGTGAAAGAGGGAAACTTGCGTATCCTTAGTCCCCTAGGTATACGCTTTTCATGTATGTATAATAAAAAAGACCTTATGTCTAATTTCAATTTAATATCCTTTTTGCGCAGTTCATCTATATCAAAAAACAAGCTGTCCAGTGTATATGCTATATCTTTATATAACTCTGAAGTTTCTTCTTTAAAATCACCCAAAACATATGAATCTTCTGTTTCTTGATCCATGCTGGATACCCTTTCAAAAACTGTATAAAAAATATTGTGCTAAACCACTTTATGTTGATCACTTATTATGAATAATCCTACCCTCCTCGTCTTCAGCCTATATCAATCTCTTAATATCTCCTTAATTCCTCTCTGTATTGCGTCTTTATAATGCCTCCTATGCAAGCATATATTACATTGTTAATTGTGTGTGCTTTATATGTGCACCAAACAATCCAGGCAAGTAAGAAACAGTAGAGCTGATTTATAAGGGAATGATTACCTTATCCATGTCCAGCGACCTTTGTGAACACAATGAGCGCTTCCTCTATGTCCTCAGCCGTAACTTCGTTATAACACTGTGATGTTTTTCTTCGTCTGCATCACTGTGTAAAAATCATGCTCCGACCTTCTCTGCAGTCTAGCAATACTGCTGCGGCATGTGTTGATGACGACTTCCGGCTTCCGGTTACCCCCGGCTGCTCCTAGGCAGGTGTTGCAGAAAGATCCAAGATACAAATGAAACCTGCTCAACGGAGCGCCCCTGGGGTATGTAAAAACAAATCCTGAGAATATGATAGGCACTAATAGAGTGAGGGTATATGTGAAAAAATATATACATGATATCCTAGGCGGCCAGCAAATATTCCCAGTGCGTCTGCACACGCACAAAATAGCAACAGTCCATACAATGTAGGGAAAAATAAGCGCTCCAAGCCCACAGATATATAAAAGTTAAATTTTATTCCAAACTTGTTAAAATCATACAAGATAGATTAAAAAGTGGTAAGCACAGTAGTGCAAAAACAGGTTATAGAACAGGTGCAAAAAACAGCAAACGTTTCGTGCTCCATGCACTTGGTCACTGCTAATTGATGCACCTGTTCAGAGCTCTATTTATACCAAATTTCTTAAAGTGATATCACAAATTTTCATTAACCTGTACTTTGCCATTTTGTAAGTGAGCCTATGACAAGAAACATTTATTTACTTTTTCCTTTTCATGTACATAAAGTGTTACAATATAAATATGCAGGTTGATATTTGTTGGTTAAGGCGTGACTATGTTTTGTGAAAACAATCTATTTTGAAATATATTTAAATCATTACATTTATGAAAAGAAGCATACACATTGCTCTATAAGTCATTACCTTCAGTGTTAAATATAATCAAAACCATGTTTATATTGGGATATTGTTTAAACTACTCTTAATATAAAAATCCTTAATTTGAAAAGTATGAAATTAGATATGCAATAGATGAGCCTATGACAAGAGCCTGATTTCCTAAGACATCAAAATAAGTGTATGTATAGTAATCTATTTTCTCTCTCATAAAGGAAAAATTAGGTTGGCAATAATAGTGAGAAAATGTCTCATATCAACATATTTTCTTATTTCTTAATTCTTTTTAGGGGAATGAGCCCATGACAAGAGACATACCTATAAATTCAAAAATTTCCCAAAAACATTAAATGATTTATTACATTTTCCTATTTCTTAATTCTTTTTAGGGGAATGAGCCTATGACAAGAGACATATATATAAATTCCAAAAAAAATTCAAAAATTTCTTTTTAAAATAAATTACTAAATTATTTTTTTTAGATATTTATTATTTGGTGAATAAGTCTAAATCCCTTCTCATGTTGAGGCCCTCAGGGTGTGTAGTCTGTAGATTGAACATCCACATAACTTCTCTTTTGTCAAGTGTTGTCTCTCTATCACCTCCTCTTCTCCATTGTGGGACAAAATCTATCCCCTGTAGGATAAGAGCAGATGTATCTGCATTGTGTAGAACCTTAAAGTGCCTTGATACAGGTGTGTCTGTTTTCTCATCCTCTATGGAGCGCAAGTGCTCCAAGAACCTCTCTTTTAACGGTCTCTTTGTTTTTCCTGTATATTGTTTGTGGCAAATTTTACATGTGAGAAGATAAACCACATGTGTGGTAGAACAGTTGATATAATGATGTATCTTATAAGTCTTATTGGTAATAGTAGAATTAAATTCCTCTCCTTCCTTAACAAAGTCACATGTTGTACATATTGGGCGTCTACACTTATAAAAACCCTTTCTCTGTTTTAACCAGCAGGATGTTTTTTTGGTTTTTACATGAGATGGAGAAATAAAATTTGCTATCGTCTTACCTCTTCTAGATACAAAATCACAACCTTCTTTGAGAATCTCCTTAAGGATAGGGTCTGAGTACAAAATTGGTATGGAATCTTTAATAATATTGCACACCTTAGTGTATTCCATACTGTAAGTTGTAATAAATTTGATCTTGCTATTTTCTGATGTTCTTTTCTGTTTATTCCTATATTTTAGCAAGTCTTGTCTGGGAATTAAATCTACACTAGATTTTGCCTCTTTAAGTAACTTCTCACTGTAGCCTCTATCCCTGAACCTTTGTGTTGCCTCTTTTGACTTCACCTGATATTCATCCTCATTTGTGCAATTTCTTTTAATTCTGGTATATTCCCCCTTAGGGATACCCTTCACAACATGTCTTGGGTGGCATGAATTGTACTTGAGGATGGTGTTCCCAGCTGTAGACTTTCTATATATAGTAGTTTCAACTGTATTTTAGTCTGTGCTTATTAATGTGATATCAAGCAAATTAATTTCTTTATCACTCTGTTCACTGGTAAAGTTTAAGTTGAGGTTGTTATTGTTCAAATATTTACAAAAATCCTCTGCCTCTTGCTGATCTCCCTCAAACACAAACTACAGATCATCTATGTATCTGTAAAACTGGATAATCCTGTCCTTGAAGGGGTTTTTATCTCCAAAAACGTGGGACAGCTCCCACCAACCCATAAAGAGGTTGGCGTATGAGGGGGCAAATTTAGCCCCCATGGCTGTCCCACGTTTCTGGAGATAAAAGCTGTTCTGAAACAGAAAAAAAAAAAAAAAAAAATTGTGACTCAAAAGATATTCAATTGCCCTTAATATAAATATTTTGGTAGGATATGTAAAATTTGTATTCTGTTCCAAAAAGTGTTCTATTGCTTCTATCCCCTTCTCGTGTTGTATAGTTGTATACAATGAGGAAACAGCCAATAGAATGCTGATCGGAACAGCCAATAGAATGCGAGCTCAATCTGATTGGCTGATCGGATCAGCCAATCGGATTGAACTTGATTCTGATTGGCTGATTCCATCAGCCAATCAGAATATTCCTACCTTAATTCCGATTGGCTGATAGAATCCTATCAGCCAATCGGAATTCGAGGGACGCCATCTTGGATGACGTCATTTAAAGGAACCCTCATTCGTCGTTCAGTCGTCGGCCAGGATGGATGTTCCGTGGTGGAGGTCTTCAGGATGCTGCCGCTTCGCTCCGGATGGATGCCGCTTGGATGAAGACTTTAATTGGATGGAAGACCTCTTCTGGCCCGCTTGGATGAAGACTTCAGCCGGATCATGGACCTCTTCAGCCCCCCGCTTGGGCTTGGATCAGGACATCGGAGGAGCTCTTCTGGACCGATCGGTGAACCTGGTATGGTGAAGACAAGGTAGGATGATCTTCAGGGGCTTAGTGTTAGGTTTATTTAAGGGGGGTTTGGGTTAGATTAGGGGTATGTGGGTGGTGGGTTGTAATGTTGGGGGGGGGTATTGTATGTTTTTTTTACAGGCAAAAGAGCTGTATTTCTTGGGGCATGCCCCGCAAAGGGCCCTGTTCAGGGCTGGTAAGGTAAAAGAGCTTTGAACTTTAGTAATTTAGAATAGGGTAGGGCATTTTTTTATTTTGGGGGGCTTTGTTATTTTATTAGGGGGCTTAGAGTAGGTGTAATTAGTTTAAAATTGTTGTAATATTTTTCTTATGTTTGTAAATATTTTTTTATTTTTTGTACTTTAGCTAGTTTATTTAATTGTATTTATTTGTAGCAATTGTATTTCATTAATTTATTGATAGTGTAGTGTTAGGTTAATTGTAGGTAATTGTAGGTAGTTTATTTAATTAATTTATTGATAGTGTAGTGTTAGGTTTATTTGTAACTTAGGTTAGGATTTCTTTTACAGGTAAATTTTTAATTATTTTAACTATTTTAGCTATTAAATAGTTCTTAACTATTTAATAGCTATTGTACCTGGTTAAAATAAATACAAAGTTACCTGTAAAATAAATATAAATCCTAAAATAGCTATAATATAATTATAATTTATATTGTAGCTATATTAGGATTTATTTTACAGGTAAGTATTTAGTTTTAAATAGGAATAATTTATTTAATAAGAGTTAATTAATTTCGTTAGATTTAAATTATATTTAACTTAGGGGGGTGTTAGTATTAGGGTTAGACTTAGCTTTAGGGGTTAATACATTTATTAGAATAGCGGCGAGATTCGGTCGGCAGATTAGGGGTTAATAATTGAAGTTAGGTGTCGGCGATGTTAGGGAGGGCAGATTAGGGGTTAATACTATTTATGATAGGGTTAGTGAGGCGGATTAGGGGTTAATAACTTTATTATAGTAGCGCTCAGGTCCGGTCGGCAGATTAGGGGTTAATAAGTGTAGGCAGGTGGAGGCGACGTTGTGGGGGGCAGATTAGGGGTTAATAAATATAATATAGGGGTCGGCGATGTTAGGGCATTAGGGGTACATAGGGATAATGTAAGTAGCGGCGGTTTACGGAGCGGCAGATTAGGGGTTAATAATAATATGCAGGGGTCAACGATAGCGGGGCGGCAGATTAGGGGTTAATAAGTGTAAGGTTAGGGGTGTTTAGACTCGGGGTACATGTTAGAGTGTTAAGTGCAGACGTAGGAAGGGTTACCGCATAGCAAACAATGGGGCTGCGTTAGGAGCTGAACGCGGCTTTTTTGCAGGTGTTTGGGTTTTTTTCAGCTCAAACAGCCCCATTGTTTCCTATGGGGGAATCGTGCACGAGCACGTTTTTGAGGCTGGCCGCGTCCGTAAGCAACTCTGGTATCGAGAGTTGAAGCTGCGTTAAAAATGCTCTACGCTCCTTTTTTGGAGCTTAACGCAGCCTTTATGTGGACTCTCGATACCACAGTTATTTTTATGGTGCGGCCAGAAAAAAGCCGGCGTTAGTTTTTCGGGTCGTTACCGACAAAACTCCAAATCTAGGCCTAAGTTAAGACGACAGAAGAACTATATAGCTGCACTGAAAGTTTATAATGAAAGGCTAACTAAGGCTTCAGAAATTAGACAGGCATTTTTTTGATACTTTCAGGAGGTTTACGCACCGGTACAGATTAATAACAGCAACAAAGAAAGATTCTGGTATAATATAACTCCCCCTCAAGTCACAACGGCCGATCTTCAAAAATTAAACGAGCCAATTGCTTTAGATGAAATATCTGAAGCTATAAATAAATTGAAGTCAGGTAAAACTCCATACCCAGACTCTCTACCAGCAGAATTTTATAAATTGTTAAAAGGCCCAATTCTTCCTATTCTCAGTTCTCTCTTTAATGAGTATTTCATGGAAAATTAACCCCACTCTCCTTTGTTTGCAGCATCTAATATAACTTTGATACTCAAAAAAGGTAAAGACCCGGAATTTCCAACATCGTACAGACCTATCTCTCTCTTGAACCAAGACTACAACATCTTAACAGGTATCTTAGCCAATAGATTAAAAACATGCCTGAACTATATCATACACCCAGATCAGACTGGGTTCATGATGGGCAGGAATCTGGTCAAAAACTTACGGAAAGCCCAGCTAATTTTAGATTTCTACTGGAATAAGATCTCCCGTAAAAAATCTCGTACAAAACCGGACCTGGCAATGTTGACGGTCGATGCTGAGAAAGCATTTGACTTGATTAGTTGGGACCACTTATTCACCTCGTTAGAAGGTTTTGGGTTGTTGGGGAACTTTTCACAATTTGTTTGATTGCTGTATAAAGCCCCACTCTCAGCAGTTATAGTTAATGGAGAATTATCAGATAACTTCTTTTTGAAGAGAGGCACCCATCAGGGTTGTCCATTGTCACCCTTGCTGCTCAATTTAGCTGTAGAACCGCTCGCAATCTGTCTTAGACAGGAACTAAAAGGCATCAAGCTAGGAGGGCAAGAGATGGTGTTGTCCCTCTATGCTGACAATCTCCTATTGTTTCTGAGTAATACAAAGGATTCCATACCGCAGGTTCTCCAGATCCTGGATTGGTTTGGTTCCTTCTCAGGATATAAGATTAATAATGAAAAATCTGAACTGCTGTGGATCCATAGGCCACCACACATTGTGCCACATCCTTTTTAGTATTAATCCCCAAGTATTTGGGGATTACTCTAAGTATTAACCCAACACAATGGTATGATCTGAACTTCCCTAAGTGCTTTGAGGAGTTTCAAGTTAAATTGCAGAACTGGAGGGATTTCCCGCTATCTATTACAGCACACATTATGTTAAAAAACACAATTTTATTCCCTAAATTGTTATATTTGCTCTAAAACTTACCCTTCTTCTCCATAATAAAGACATAATCCATCTGCATAGGATTCTCAATAACTTTATCTGGCAGGGAAAGAAACCTTGAATATCTTTGTACACACTGACTCTCCCCAAAAAATATCGGGGGTTGGCATGCCCAAATATCAGATTCTATAATTATGCCGCTCTCTGTAAATTCGCACTGGATTGGATTGTGGAGAGAGATTATACTACCTTTTATGAAATATAATCTAATCTTGTCACTCCTTTCACTTTAAAGGCAATTTTACACTGTGCGTCTCCAAAACTTCCTAGTATTATTACACAATTAACCTCGCTCAAATATATTATTGTAGCTTGGCAGAAAATGTGAACAGAGTTAAAGGTAGACTACCGTAGATCAGAATCTCTTCCCCTGATAGGGCACCCGGACTTTCCACCAGGACTAGGTAGGACCAAATTCACTGTATGGGCACAGAATGGACTTGAATTTATAGGACAGATGTGTGAAGGAAAAACTTTACTGGTAAAAACATTTAAAGAATTGAGAGCGATCTACGATTTAAAAAGAACCTCGTTTTATTCGTACTTGCAAGCCAGACACTGGATAAGTAAGGTGAGAATAGAAACTGGACCAGAACTAGAGTAAGAGAAACTAGATGAGGTGATTAAGTTATATTATGATGGGAAAAAATCTATCTTATTGATTTATATCACGTTAACGAATTTCCATGGGTAAGCACATACCCTCAAGATAGTAGAAAAGTGGAATAGAGCTAATGTTTCTGTGGACAAGGAAATGGTATTACAAAGTATTGGTCTGGCAGTCAAAACGGCGGTCTCAATTATCTGGAGAGAATCACATGTCAAGATGCTCAATATGGCATATTTAACGCCAGCCAGAATAGCTAATTGGGCACCGGCTGAAGGGAAATGTTTCAAGTGTGGTTTGGACAGTGCAGATTTGGTACATTGCTTCTGGGCCTGTCTTAAGATTTTTCAATTTTGGCAAAAAAAGTATTTCTGGTGTGTCAAGATCTTGGGAATTCAGTTTAAACTGAGTCCTGCGCAGATATTCTTTCTTTATCCCCATGCACCCGCCAATTGGAATTATAGGTTTATTAACACAATAATCTTGGTAGGGAGGAATCAGATATTAAGGAATTGGAAAGGCAAGGCGGGAGGTTTTTAGAATTTTTAAAGAATGTTCAGATCTTAGAACAGTTTACTGTAAAAATACATAATAATAAACAGATAAGATGCTTTATTACCAAATGGTAAGCATATATTATTGCATTCCCAGTAGAAGTACAAAGACAGATAGCTTCAGGCTTCAAGGTGTCGGAGTGGATCCGGCAACAAAGGGAAACTGGTAATGTACCTTGATGTTGGTTCCCCTGATACTCTTGAACCGTGGGAAGAGATGGGATCACCCATATATTACCATTCCCCTCCCCCCTTTTTCTTTCTTTCTTTTTTCCCTTACACATCAAATTATTTGGGGTTAGTATCCCCTTAAGACTTAAGTTTATGATGGTGGTGGAAATTGCAATTCCCAGAAGTAAAAGGAATCTGTCATAAGAAGTAAAGGGAACCAGAGAGATAGCGTCCATAAGGAGGTCAATCCATAATAGTTAGTTTTAATACTGTTAAAAGGGCGAAGGTTGATTTCTATCCAAGTTAATAGATACAGTATGGTATGTTTTTGTGTACAAGATATTAAGTACCCGTGAACATAAGGGGAACTGCAGACCTTAGATTTTTTTTTTTTTTTCTTGCTTGGTTTTATCTTTTTGTCTGTAATTATGACGCTCTATGGTGGTGTCAGGAAATGTTGTTAGGATGGTATATTTCATAATAATGTAACGATCAGACTGAATGCTGATGTCTGATTCGTGGATGTGATGTTATGTTCAACTTTTTCTGTTAATAAAAAAAAAAAATTTTTAAAAAAAAGGAAGGCTTTCATGCACACTTTTCCTTTAGCAAAAAAAAAATAAATAAAAAAGAAGAAAGAAATTGCCTTGATTTTGAATTCACAATATAGATGGGTCTTTGGAATCATTCAAGGGCTCACACAATTTATTTTTTTTAATAAATCATTTTTATTGGTGTTTTAAACAAACAAACAATACAGTACAATAAACACTACAATAACGTGTCTGTTACAGTATTTTTTTTGTTACAATGATCAAAATTGTCACAAGTTTGTGTTTTAGTCCTTTTGAAGATGAAGGCCTCCCATTGCCAACCAGGAAATTAAAAGTACGCTAAGAGGAAAAATAATACAGTATAAAGCAAGACATTTCTTTCTATCCTGCTACATTGGTTTGTCTCGGGTCTGAGCCATAAACACAGGTCTGGCGGAGTCCCAAAGGAATTTTATATCTAGGAAAGTGTCAAGTCTTTGGGTTTTGAAGAAGCCATATTCTTCTAGTACTAGTGTGTCGTCGGTGTGAGTTATTAGCTCCTTCCATGTGGGGGCTGCTGTGCTCTTCCACTTTTTAGCAATTAGTGTTTTAGCCGAATTGATGGTGAATTGCATCAGACGTTGGCGTAAATAGTCTACTTTCCTGGGCAACAAGTTCAGTATTGCTATGGTAGGAGTTAGTTGAAAGGGGGAGTTAAGAATAATTTGTAT
Organism: Bombina bombina; assembly: GCF_027579735.1. NCBI lineage: Eukaryota > Metazoa > Chordata > Amphibia > Anura > Bombinatoridae > Bombina > Bombina bombina. The sequence continues at coordinate 516,143,121 of NC_069499.1, read as the reverse complement.
CAGGGATTCAACGTGGAGCCAGAAGGGGTGTATAACAGGACAATCCCACCACATATGTAGCATTGTTCCTTTTTGCTCACAACCCCTCCAACATTTGTCTGAGGTGGTGGGGTATATACTTTTTAACCTAGTGGGTGTAAGGTACCATCTTGATAAGACTTTATAATTCAGTTCTATCATTTTTGTTGAGGTGGAAGAAATTTTGGTGCAGCGGAAGATGTACTTCCATGTCTGCCTGTCTAATTCAGTTTTCAGTTCTAAGTGCCATTTGTTTGTGAAAGTCGGTAAGTCTGTTGTGTGTTGAGTCAGTAAGAGAGACTTGGCTAGTGATAGGGAGTGTCTAAGTGTATTATGAGTTGAGCAGCTTGTTTCAAAGGGTGTTAGTGGTCTGGTCCAGTCAGAACTGTGTTCGGATGTGTCCAGTAGGTGTGTTAGTTGTTTGTGTTTGAGCCAGCTAGAAAATGCCCCGTTCAGGTATTGTTGTAGGTCTTGGCGCGTTTTCACTCTTTTGCCTGTCAACAGTTTATGTATGGGAATTGTGTATCCTACTTCTGGGTGTGATGCTGTGGGCTTTGTGAAATCTAAACCACCTAGAAACTCAGCGTTTGGAGACATAGGCGACATAGGGGATCTATAGGTGGAAATGTGAGGTTGGGTTTTGGTGATTTTGTTCCAGTTTTCAAAAACACTACTGTAGAGGGGGTATATGCTTTTTATGTCACTTCTATAGGATGGAGGTAGCCAACATAAAGTTCCAGCATTCGGGATTCGTAAGATATGTGAGTCTATGGACACCCAGGCTTTGGTCATAGAATTCTTGTGCCAGTCGAGTATTCTCTGGAGACTAATCGCCTTATAATAGACGTCTAGACAGGGGAGTCCCAAACCACCCTCTCCCTGCTGCCTGTACAGTGTCGTTTTGCTAACTCTTGGTTTGACCGTACCCCATATATACTTGTTTAGGATGTTCTGGAATCTACAAAGGAACGGAGTGGGTACCTTAATAGGAACTGCCTGCATGATATATAGGATTCTAGGTAACGTAGTCATCTTTAGCGTCTGGATTCTGCCCCACCACGAGAAAGGTTTTTTGGACCATGAATTTAGTTCTGTTTGTGTGGAATTGAGTAAGTTTGAATAGTTAAGTTGGAATAGTAATCTGTGGTTTGGTGTGAGATGAGTTCCTAGGTATTTTAATGCAGTGGTTTGTAGTTTATAGGGAGTGCGACTTACAAGTATGTTTAAGTCAGATTTAGGGAGATTAATATTCATCAATTCAGATTTGGTGTAGTTTATAGAAAAATAGGAAAGGTCTCCAAACTTTTTGAATTTGTGTGTGACTGCTTCTAGGGAGGTAAGTGGAGAGGCGAGAGACAAGAGGACATCGTCTGCATAAAGAGACACTTTGTAGTTATTACCCCCTAAAGGTATCCCTACTATTTGCTCGTTTTCTCTAATACGTGTTGCCAACATTTCAATGCTGAGGACAAACAGTATGGGGGAAAGAGGGCAACCCTGTCTTGTCCCATTACTTATGTTAAGGTTATCTGAAAGGAGGCCGTTTATCCTAACTTTTGCAGTTGGTGCGAGGTACAATGCCTTGATTCTATTAATTATTGTGGCCCCAAACCCAAATTTTTGTAATGTGGAAAAAAGAAAATCCCAATTTAGACGGTCGAAAGCCTTTTCGGCGTCTGTGGATAGGAAGACTGTTTTAATGTTATTGGCTTTTGCGTATTCCATCAGCTGGAGTGCCCTGATGGTGTTGTCTCTTGCCTCTCTCCCCCCCACAAACCCCGTCTGATCAGCGTGTATAAGTGTTGGTAGGATCGGGTTTATGAGTGATGCTATAATTTTGGCAAGGATTTTAAGATCAGTATTTAAAAGCGAAATGGGCCTAAAATTAGATGGAGAGTCTTGATCTTTTCCAGCTTTAGGGATTACTGAGATATGTGCTTCTTTCATTAGCATTGGGAGGTGTCCTTCCTCATCCAAAGTGTGGAACAGGGATAGAAGGGGAGCAACTAGTAGATCTTTGAATGTCTTATAATATTTATTTGTAAGGCCGTCCGGACCAGGGCTTTTCCCGGATGGCAGGTCTGATATGGCTTTCAGAATTTCATGTGCAGTAATCGGTGAGTCTAGGCTCTGCCTTTGTTGTTCGGAGAGCGAGGGAACTGATATCGAGTCTAAATAGGCTAGTATATCTTGCTTATTCGGGGGTGATTTGGTAGTCGATAGATTATAAATATGTTCATAATATTTCCTAAAAGTTTCAGCAATGTTTGGGCTATCATGGATTGTGTGTCCGTCCGTATCTTTAATAGAATATATATGGTTCGTTGAAGCTTTCTTACGTAGGGCTCTGGCTAACAGAGGGCCAGATCTATTGCCTCCGTGAAAATATACTTTTTTAAGGGCAAGGGCTCTTTTATGTGCTGCTCTTTGTAAGTAGTTGTTAACTGCGCTCCTAGCGGCCGTTAGGTTATCTAGTGTCGTATCACTGCCTGGGTTAAGTTTGTGTGCGTTTTCTGCTAGTTGCAGATGTCGGGTGAGGTTATTGTATTCTAAGTTTTGGGCCCTTCTTTTCCTTGCGCTGAGCTGTATAAAGCTGCCCCTAACAACTGCCTTATGGGCTTCCCATAACGTACTGATGTTGTCTACAGAGTTAGTATTGTGTCTGAAATATTCTTCTATTGTTTGTTTAAGTTTGGTGACTAAGTCTGGATCATGTAGTAATGAGTCATCTAGTCTCCATACAGTATGTCGTAGAGGTTCATTTACCCAGTCCAGTTCTAGACTAATTGTTGAGTGATCCGTCCATGCTGCCGTATAGAATTCTGTATGTGATGCTAATGACATGGTATTATGGTCTACAAAGAAATAATCGATCCTTGAAAAGGATCTTTGTGTATGTGAGTAGTGTGTGAATTCTTTTTTCTGTGGGTGTTGCAGTCTCCAGATATCGACTAAGGTATTTACCCGCAGGCAGTCAATTATATTTTGAGGGTTGTAGTTACTACAGGTCTTTTTGTTGGATGAACTATCTATCTTTGGGTTTAGTGTTACGTTTAAGTCACCTCCTACCACCACTGCGCCTGATTATAGTTCTAAGATTTTGTTACTGGCTCCTCTTAGAAATCTAAGCTGGCCCGTGTTAGGGGCATACAAGCATGCGAGGGTCACTTGGGTGTTAAAGAGAAGCCCTGTGAGGATCAGGATTCTCCCCTCCGGGTCCTCAAATGTATTAGTAAGTTGGAAATGAGTGTTTTTATGGAATAGGATTCCTACTCCTGCTACTTTCTTTAGGGGATGGGAGTTGAAATACCCTATAGGGTATTCTGGGGACGAGAATCTTGGGGGGTCTCGCCCCAAAAAATGGGTCTCCTGAACGAAGACTATGTCTCCTTTATGCTTCCTGAAGTGATTTAATGCAATTGACCTCTTGGTGGGTGAGTTAAGGCCCCTGCAGTTTTGTGATAAAAGTTTAAGTTGGTGTGAGGACATGTTTAATGTTGAAAAATGGTGTAGTGTTGAAGAGGCGACTGAGATAGAATGAAGGGTACCTTATAAGAGAGCAGAGTAGTCCTGTCGATAAGATAAGGTGGTCAGGAGCGTCGTGAGAGAGCATGTGGGTTATATCGTGAGTCGCAGAGTTTTTCTGAACCCTATTAGTGATGTAATTCTTTCTGTGTACATGGCAGACCCGAACTGATTGGCATAAGCTACCTTCTGTATCTATGGTGACAAAAATCGTTATTGTACATGCAGTAACAAACATAATAAACAAAACAATGACTAACAAGAAACAAGAAACAGGGAACAAACATTGAGCCAGGCTATAGGTCGCCCTGGCTGTATGGGGGAAAATGAACATGAAACCGAACACAGTTTAGCTAGGGAGTGCTTGAAACATTCATATGATATCTGATATAGCCTATTTCTGTATATTTACCCTAAGGTATACTATATTTCTTCATATAGTAGCTTTGCGGACCTCCTAAGAGGTTAAATAAAGGGTACATATTCAAACAATCAACCTGTAAATAGTAGAGCCAAATAAAACTGTGATTTATGAAAACTTCACTATAACTTAAAAAGTGACGCTAAAGTCATTCAAAAGATTGTCTCACAAAGCTCCAAAGGGACTCTCCAATGGGTTGCTTGTGCTCCTTCAAGTGTCCTTCATGATAGAGGGAGAGGGAGTGGGTGGAAATCTCTGTCTCTTTCTGTTAACCCTCTGCCATTGTGAGCGTTGGGGTTGAGGTGGGTGAGAATCATCCATGGGTGGTGAATTCTTGTCATTGCATCTTGGCAAATTAGGGGTTGGTATGCGTAGGGCTGTGCAAAATTCCTCCAGGTCTCCTGGTTCTTTATATGTGATTATTTTGTTGTCTTTGTTAACTCCGATACTAAATGGGTAGCCCCACCGGTATTGGATCGCGTGATCACGCAAATGTTCTGTTAAGTATTTTGCCTCTCTTCTGTTGGCCAGGGTAACCGGGCTCAGGTCTGCATATATCTGAATTTGCTTCCCTTCAAAAGTGATTGGGGAGATTTTCCTGGCTGCTTGGGCTATTACCTCCTTGTCTTGGTATTTGTGGAATTTTAAAACAATGTCTCTGGGAGGTTCCGAATCTTTTGGTCTAGGCCTCAAGGCCCTGTGGGCCCTATCTAGTTGAAGAGGTAAGGAAGTGGGGTCGTTTGTCAGGAACTTGAACAAATTCTGCAGGTATTGAGGTATATGCTCTCCTGTAATGCTCTCTGGCACTCCTCTGATTCGCAGATTTTGCCTCCTTCCTCTGTTATCCAAGTCTTCAAGCTGGCTTTTAAGTTGTTGTAGTTGGATGTCATGAATGGAGAGGCATCGTGAGTGTTCATCTATAGTGTTATTAGTATCATTAGCCTGCTCCTCTAAGTATTCCATTCTTTCTCCAAGCTCTGCTATTTCTTTTTTGACTTCTGCAAGTCCTTCCTTTAGAATTTTCCCCACATGTTGAATCAATGCAGTGAAGTCTTCCTTAGTTGGTAAGGAATTGATGTCTGCTTTAGTAAGTGGAGCATTATGGCTATCTGGGTTCTCAGCAGAGTTTACAGTCGTAGTGGAATCTTGTTCAGAATCTGTATCTGGGCCTTGTGATGGGCTTAATGCCTTGAAATAAGTATTAAGTTTGGACCCCGTGTTAGAAGGAGTTTTCGGCATTTTATCCCCTTTTAATTGTCTTCTGGCTGCCATGTGGGATGATATCTGAAGCTTTAAGTTATAGTTAAAGGGGTTAGTACGTTTGATGTCTGTAGCGTGTGAGCCAGATGCGTATTGCAATAAGAGCAGCCCTGCACGAGGGGTTAATGGCGGTTTTTGCCCTTAGTTTCTGCGGTATGTGAAGTTCGTTAGGAAAGCTTTTGAATCGTAAGTCCAATTAGCCCTCACTAGTGTTGTGGCTAGTAAATGTTGTGATGCTGTATTTTAGGCAGATGTGCGTAAGTGATTAGGCTCCTCTGTTGTTCGCGCGTACTGCGCGCTTCGTTTAATAAGGCCTGCAGTGGTGACTTATCTGTTGCTGTGTGTTTTATTTAATATCTCAGCTTCTGAATAGTATGCTATGCTCGGTGCGGTGGGTGTTTAATTACCTCAGTGAGGATCTCATTTGCAGCGGTCCGCCCGGTAAACGTTGTTTTAAGGCCCAGGCCGGCTGATGCCGGAACTTTCGGATGTTTTCAAAGAACTTGATCTTAGGGCCGATGCTGAGTCACAATTGTCGCTTAAGCTGTGCCACTGGCAGACGTGCTGTGTAACGGAGCAAGTTTGAGTATGTTTCTCTTAGTTTGGCATACTTTATAGGTGCTCCCTAGCTTCACTTAACACGGAGCTCAGTTTAGTTGCGACCATCCATGTCAGCAGTCGGCTCCGCCCCCCCGGCTCACACAATTTATATTTCCTTGACATGGGTTTTCTTTATTTGTACAATACACATTGTATACAATATTCCCTTTTATTTCGTCTTCCACTCTTATGCTTTTCTGCGTGGCTCAAGGGAATTCTGTAATAATCAATTGTGATTCTTATTTCCCTTATCGGCAGCATATGTAACAGTGACAATACAAGTTCATTCCTAGGAGCTGATTTATCAACCCCCGAATGCAGTTGTTTCTGCGCGAGCCTTACAGGAGTTAAAAAGCAGCTGTCTTAAGACCGCTGCTCCTTAACTCGTCCACCATAATCCACCTGATCAGATACGATTGGGTTGATTGACACCCCCTGTTAGCGGCCGTGAATGTGTAGGGGGTGGCAATGATCATGGTAAATGCGGCAATGATAAATGCCGACAGCATATGCTGTCTGCATTTATCGATGTGTGGCGGACATGATCCGCTACAGCAGATCATGTCCGTCCGCACATTGTTAAATCGGCCCCTTAATGTTTATTGTATGGCCTGTAAACAGATATAGGATTTGAAACAGAGCATCTTCCCACATGATAAAACTCTTCCCCAAACTAAGTTTTCCCCAGATAGAGCCATGGACATCCGCAGAATTATTTCCAGGGAGGCAAAAAAGTAAAATATACCCAGAATTTTTTTTATATATATATATATATTGAAAATTATCACAAAATACTACTAGTCCTAGTTATCTAGTACACAATTTATTTTGAAGTCACTATATGCTAAATTTTAATACACTTTCATACACTTCTTGTATGCACACAGATACATTAGCACAGACACACACACTGTCATGCACATATACTGATGCACAATGAACAAAACAAGCTGAAATAAAAATGGAAGGAAATTTGTATTGGGTCAGCAGGAAATATTGGGAGGTTGGTTTGGAGCTAAGGTTTGACAATATTTGAATGATTTACCTGCATAATAAATAAATATATAAATATATATATATTAGTGTTTTCTGCAAGAGGGTTGTTATAACAGCGCCTTCAAGGTCGAAATCCTCATGTGCATGTGAAAATACAAATGAGCCTCATAAATAAAGCTGTATATTTGCAACAATAAAAGTGACAATATCCGCTCACCTGTATAAAAAGATACTCAATACTTACCACACTGCTGTTTGCTAACTAACAAACTGCCTATTGACATCTGCTAAGGAATGCTGAGTTAACCGACTCTCTTCTGCTTTCAGGTATGTGAATTGATCCCTGCATTCAAATCCTGCCAAATGTCCCTGTTTTTTGTGTCATATGTACTACAAGTCTTTCTTTGGTATGTGAATTGATCCCTGCATTCAAATCCTGCCAAATGTCCCTGTGTTTTGTATAATATGTACTACAAGTCTCTCTTTGGTATGTGAATGGATCCCTGCATTCAAATCCTGCCAATTTCCTTGGTTTTAGTGTCATATGTACTACAAGTCTCTCTTTTGTATGTGAATTGATCCCTGCATTCAAATCCTGCCAAATGTCCCTGTTTTTGTGTCATATGTGCTACAAGTCTCTCTTTGGTATGTCAATTGATTCCTGCATTCAAATCCTGCCAAATTTCCCTGTTTTTTGTGCTATATGTACTATAAGTGTAACACACACTAACTTTAAGTTAGAGTTTTAGAACAAATATGTGCAAAACAATAATTATAGCAGACCATAAAATCAAGGTTGTGTCTCACATAATCTATAGTGGGTAGTTATCTGAAAATACACACATATAAACTGAGTGAGTGGAGTTTAATATGAGAGCTAAAACTGTTGTGGCCAATATAAGTGAGTTTGATTGTGGTTCTCACTAAAAGGAGTAATTAAATGGTTAACAGTTTTAGGTCTAAAGGTTTAGGACTGCATAACAGAAAAAAAGTAAAAAGTATAATAAAAGGAAAAAATAGGATTGTGGCAAACAATAAGTATGAGACAAAAATACAAAAGAAATAATGTCCAGCAAACAAAAGAAAAAGTAATGTTTTTGTGAAAAAATGAATATAGTAACAAAATGGTTTTATGACAAAAATACTTAGGAAGAAGTGTCCAGCAAAGACTCACCTCCGGAGGGAGAAAAGGTTAATAATGGTGGTTCAGTGGTTGTATTAGGTGAACCGCTGGAGTAGATAGAGGGGAGAGCAGCTTACAGAGCTGCAGCGTCCTGGTCTGTGTAAACCGGAAGTGCGGAGGTCCATGAAACCGGAAGTGGAGAGATGACACGCAGACAGCGTGTGTTGTGCAGCACAGAGGGAAGTCAGAGTCCTCAGTGAGAGCGGCTGTGCAGGGAAGCATGCAACTTCAATACCAAGCAAGGTATTGAATGTTGCAGGCTCCTTTATAGCCAGGACTCAGTTAGAGAGAATGTCTCCTTAAAGAGACAGGCTTTTGGTTTCATGACAGGGTACCCCCTCTAAGGAACCACTCCGTGGTTCATGGTTTCGGTCTGGATGGATGACGACGGTGAAACAGAGATACCAGTCTTGGGGCCGAGAGATTTCCTGAAGGCTCCCAGGAATCCTCCTCATGGGGATAGCCCTTCCAGTGGATCAAATACTGGAGTCTACCAGATACTTTATGAGAGTCCAGGATGTTTTCAACCTCATACTCTACTTCAGGAGCTAGAGGGGGTACATCCACGGAAGATGGTAAATGATTCCTAAGTGCCTGATATGGCTTGAGAAGAGAGACATGAAAGGTTGGGTGGATATGATAATGTGAGGGTAGAAGCAAGGTCACAGCGCTGTCATTGATAACCTTAGTTACAGGAAAAGGTCCAATAAATAGCTTGTTGAACTTGCGGCTAGGCACAGTGAGACGTAGGTTTCTCGTGGACAGCCATACCAAGTCGCCAGGATTGTAGGTAGGGGTTGGCTCTATGTCGGAGGTCATAATAATGTTTATGACGTGTTTGGGCCTTTTTGATGTTTTCTGAGAGTAATGTAAAGGATTAATCTAATGGAGTTAGTGAAATCATTAATTATAGGACAATCACTTTCCCTTTCGAGGGGTAGGCAAAATGACGGGTGTAATCCGTAATTGGCATGGAAAGGTGTGTCTTTGATTGAAGTGTGATATGTGTTGTTATGTGCAAATTCTGCGATAGGGAGCAAATCATTCCAATTATCCTGTTGTTGTGTAGAGAAACAACGGATATATTCCTCCAACCACTGGTTGGTACGCTCCGTCTGCCCGTTGGTCTGGGGGTGAAAAGCAGATGATAACCTTTAATCAATCTCAAGGGTTTTACATAGCTGTTTCCAAAGGCGCGAGGTAAATTGTGTCCCTCTGTCAGTCGTGATAGAAGAGGGTATTCCATGTAATTTGATTATATTTTTAAGCAACAATGTCACTGTTTCCATGCTGGTGGGCAGCTTATGGAAAGGGACAAAATGGGACATTTTCGTCAATAGATCGACCACTACCATAATTGTGTTGTTACCACCGGATTTGGGTAGTTCAACAATAAAATCTATGGCTATTTCACTCCAGGGTCTTTTGGGTATTGGAAGAGAAAGAAGATAACCTGGAGGGGGTCTTCTATCTTTTTTACATGTGGTACATGTCTTACAGGTAGAGATGTGTTTTTGTACATCAAAAATCATTCTGGGCCACCAGTACAATCGCTTAAGCAGTCTGTGAGTCTTGTTAACTCCTGGGTGTCCAGAGAATTTGGAATCATGTACCTGTTCAAGTATAAACAATCTCATGTTTGGAGGGATATATGCCCTACCTTGATAACAAAGTAACCCATCAGATTTAGGAGTTAGATTATATGTATCTTTTGTTGTGTCGATGGCTTGTTCACTTTTTAATTTATCTGAGAAATCTAAGATACCACCTATAATGAATTTAGGGGAAATTAGAGTACCTGTGTGAGGAACCTGATGGGGTTTTGGAGGCAGCCTGGATAGGATGTCTGCTTTTGTGTTTAGGGAAGCCGTCCTATAGGTAATGATGTAGTTGAACCTTGAAAAGAAAAGACTCCATCTGACCTGTCTAGATGTGAGTGTTCGGTTGGTTTTGAGATACTGTAAGTTTCTATGATCGGTATAGATAATGATAGGTTCAGCGGTTCCCTCTAATAAATGTCTCCAATTAACTAAGGCACTCTTCATGGCGAGCAGTTCTTTCTCCCCTACGTGATAGTTTAGTTCAGAAGATGTGAGGACACGGGAGTAATATGCTATTGGATGTAATTTATTGGTGGTTTTGGATCTTTGGGAGAGTACAGCCCCAATTGCATATTCAGATGCATCTACTTCAAGAGTGTACTGAGAAAGAGGGTCAGGATAAGCAAGAATAGGAGCTGTAATAAATGCATTTTTTAAATAATTAAAGGCATCATTAGCTGAGGGGGACCACACAAAAGGTATATGATCTTTAGTAAGATTAGTTAGGGGTTTAGCAATGTGAGAGAACCCTTTAATAAATTTTCGATAGAAATTCGAAAACCCTAGAAATTTTTGTACATTCTTTTTATTGTGTGGTATGGGCCAATCAATTATTGCTTGAACTTTTGAATTTTCCATCTGAACCCCTTTTGATGAGATATGGTACCCCAGGAATGTGATATCATTACTATGAAATATACATTTTTCAGCTTTCACGTAGAGTTTATGTGCTTGTAAACGTGCCAAGACTGTTCTTACATGTTTTACGTGTTCTGTCAAAGTGTTAGAGAAGATTAATATGTCATCAAGATATATTACTAGGAAGGTGTCCAATATATCCCTAAAAATGTCATTTATATAACGTTGAAACGTTGCAGGGGCATTACAAAGCCCGAATGGCATTACCGTATACTCAAAAAGTCCGTACCTCGTACGGAACGCCGTCAGCCACTTATCGCCTGAACGCATACGGATAAGGTTGTAAGCACCTCTGAGGTCAAGTTTGGTGAAGATAGATGACCCATTCAATCTTTCTATAAGTTCAGGGATGAGCGGCAGAGGGTAACGGTCTTTCACAGTACGTTTATTGAGCTCACGGTAATCCACAATAGGCCTGATGGTTTTGTCTTTGTTGGTCACAAAGAAAATGCCCGCGCCTGCAGGAGAGGTGGAAGGTCTTATGAATCCTTTTCTAAGGTTTTCATTTATGTATTCTTTTAATCTCACTAATTCGGTTTGGGATAGAGGGAAGATGTGCCCGTATGGTATGTCTGACCCTGGTATAAGTTCTATGGGGCAGTCATACTCTCTATGGGGTGGTAGAGATTCTGCCTCTACTTTATCAAAAACTAATGAAAAATCATGATACTGATGGGGTATTAACCCTTCATCTTGGTTAATGTGGAGTATAGAGTGAGGAAGTAGACAAGTAGAATTACAGTAGGACGAGATAAATTCTATTGTATTTTGTTTCCAATGAATCATAGGTTGGTGTTGTCTTTACCAGTGTAGCCCGAGTATGACTGAGAACATCGGAGAGGTGATTATATCAAAGGAGATGTATTCTTGGTGGTTATTGTGAATGTTAACAAGTATGGGAATTGTTTGGTGTGTGATGGGACTTGTAGATAAACAATTACCATCAATCAAACGTACTGCAACTGGATTTTCTTTCACAACAAACGGTATATTTTTATTTTTTACTATAGAGGTATCAATGTAATTGGCATAAGCGCCAGAGTCCACAACGGCTTCAAGGTTTAGTCGCTGTCTTTCCCACTGTAACGAGATGGGAACTAATAAGTAAGTTGGTTTATGAGTAGAAAGTGTAAAATTGTGAAGAGTACAAATTGACTCACCAATTTCTGTCTCTTCAGAGATGGGCAGTCCGTGACTGAATGGTCCTTGGAGGCACAATACATGCAGAGAGCATGTTCCTTGCGATGAGACTTTTCCTCTGGGGTTAGCGGTCCTTTAATGAACCCAATATCCATGGCCTCTGCATTACCCCTTGGGCTATATGTCACAGGACGGGATGGATGATATCTGGCTACTGTGTCATGTGTTTGTTTCTCTAATCTCCTCTCTCTGAATCTCCTATCAATCTTAATAGTAAGGGCCATTAATGCCTCTAGAGAATCTGGGAGATCAATTGTAACTAATTCATCTTTTATGGGGTCTGATAGCCCTAATCTAAATTGATTTATTAATGAAATTTGGTTCCATTGTGTGTCTCTTTGCCAGATCTTGAATTCAGATATATAGTCTTCTACATATCTTTTATTCTGCTTTAGACTACGTAATGTATTTTTTGCTGTCAATTGTTTATGAGGATCCTCATACAGATCAGACATTGCTCTAAATAATTAATCAACTGATTCAAGTATGGGGTCATTAGATTCATACAGGGAGTCCGCCCAAGCACGGGGTTCTCCTTTTAAATAGGATATTATTGTCAGAATTTTAACTCTTTCAGTAGGAAATGTTTTTGGTTTTAATGTAATAAACATTCTGCAGGCATTGTAAAACTGTCTAAAAGTTTTTCTATCGCCTGAGAAGTGTTCAGGGGGGCTGATAGGTGGTTCAGGAGGAACAGGAGGAGAGTTAAACCCTTCTTTTATAATCCCTTTTAGGGTTAAATTCTCTGAGTGTAGTTCTCTAAGACCCTGTGTCAACTGATCTACTTTATGGGAGAGTTCCATGACATGAGCCTGTAGGTCAGCAGGGTTCAGCATTCTGTTTTAAGGCTTGGTATTCTGTAACACACACTAACTTTAAGTTAGAGTTTTAGAACAAATATGTGCAAAACAATAGTTATAGCAGACCATAAAATCAAGGTTGTGTCTCACATAATCTATAGTGGGTATTTATCTGAAAATACACACATATAAACTGAGTGAGTGGAGTTTAATATGAGAGCTAAAACTGTTGTGGCCAATATAAGTGAGTTTGATTGTGGTTCTCACTAAAAGGAGTAATTAAATGGTTAACAGTTTTAGGTCTAAAGGTTTAGGACTGCATAACAGAAAAAAAGTAAAAAGTATAATAAAAGGAAAAAATAGGATTGTGGCAAACAATAAGTATGAGACAAAAATACAAAAGAAATAATGTCCAGCAAACAAAAGAAAAAGTAACGTTTTTGTGAAAAAATGAATATAGTAACAAAATGGTTTTATGACAAAAATACTTAGGAAGAAGTGTCCAGCAAAGACTCACCTCCGGAGGGAGAAAAGGTTAATAATGGTGGTTCAGTGGTTGTATTAGGCAAACCGCTGGAGTAGATAGAGGGGAGAGCAGCTTACAGAGCTGCAGCGTCCTGGTCTGTGTAAACCGGAAGTGCGGAGGTCCATGAAACCGGAAGTGGAGAGATGACACGCAGACAGCGTGTGTTGTGCAGCACAGAGGGAAGTCAGAGTCCTCAGTGAGAACAGCTGTGCAGGGAAGCATGCAACTTCAATACCATGCAAAGTATTGAATGTTGCAGGCTCCTTTATAGCCAGGACTCAGTTAGAGAGAATGTCTCCTTAAAGAGACAGGCTTTTGGTTTCATGACAATAAGTCTCTCTTTGGTATGTGAATTGATCCCTGCATTCAAATCCTGCCAAATTTCCCTGTTTTTTGTGCCATATGTACTACAAGTCTCTCTTTGGTATGTGAATTGAACCCTGCATTCAAATCCTGCCAAATTTCCCTGTTTTTTGTGTCATATGTACTACAAGTCTCTCTTTGGTATGTGAATTGATCCCTGCATTCAAATCCTACCAAATTTCCCTGTTGTTTGTGTCATCTGTATTGCAAGCCTCTCTTTTTGCATTTGTCTGTATAATTAATTATGTATTTACCCTGCTGATATCTTGCTTTTATCTATGGGATGTTCAAACCTTGCAAATACTTGTTTTAATTCCTAAATTTATAATTTCACTAATGGTTTAACCACAGCCTCCCCCAAATTCTATTGTCTGTTATTTTTTAACATATCTCACCCTGAATCAAATTTTCCCAATTGGCCTTTGACTGTCTTTGATCAGGTCATTACCTAATTTATTGCATTCAGCTGAATGCTGTGGCCTATACATTTAACACTGCTAAGGGGAAGCAATGCAGGCTTAGATAGCAGTATTGTAAGATAATCTGTTCACATCTCTTAAGTGAACATTTATAAGTGAGGCAGAAAGAATTATACAAGAATTGGACAAAGATTGGACAAGGGATAAGGCAAGTTCTGTTTTTATACTAAGTTGTATACACTATTTTGTAAAAATGCTAAATATCTTCATATTCCTTTTTACCACCTTTTGTCTGTTTAACAAACTACTTTACTCAATTACTCCTTACCCCTCACCACCTGCACTGCTCATTAGCCCATCTCTCTTAACCTCACCTTACTTTTGTATTCATGAACTTCACATATTCCTAAAGACTCTCTCTCCCCCTTGCAACTCATCACAAAAACAGTCTCACTACTTCAAAACCGCATCTCATCTTATGTCACTCTCCCTCTTGCTCATACTTGCTGCTGGCGACATCTCCCCCAATCCTGGTCCCCCACAACTTTCTTGCCCTGCACACCCATGTGTGCCCTTCAATAGACTTCAAAAACAAAACTCTGGTAACCTTAATCTTATTCCTCTTGCATCTAGAGCCACCACCCCCTTCATGTGTGCACTATGGAACTCTCGCTCTGTTTGCAACAAATTCACTTCTATCCATGACCTCTTTATCTCCCACTCTCTCAATCTTCTGGCTCTCACAGAAACCTGGCTCTCTCCTTCAGACACTGCTTGCTCTGCTGCATTGTCACATGGCGGTCTCCATTTCAGCCACACTCCTCGGTCTGACAATAGACAAGGAGGTGGTGTTGGTATTTTACTTTCCTCTAGTTGCACCTTTCAACAAATACAGTCCTTCTCTTCCCTCACATTTTCTTCATTCGAAACACACATGATTTGCTTATTCTCTCCCCTCTCTATATGCGTTGCACTCATATACCGCCCCCCCTGGCTCCGCAACTCTTTTTCTAGATCACTTTGCCGCCTGGCTACCTTACTTCCTTTCCTCAGATACCCCTGCCCTCATTCTCAGTAACTTCAACCTCCCTATTGATAATCCCACTGCCTCCTCTGCAAAACAACTTCTGCAACTCACTTCCTCTTTCGGCCTGTCACAATGGACTGACTCTCCCACTCACAAAGATGGTCACTCCCTTGATCTGATTTTCAGTTATCGATGCACTATCTCAAACTTCACAAACTCACCTTTTCCTCTTTCTGACCACCACCTCCTCACTTGTACCATCACCTCCCTCCCTACAACTCTCCTTCTACCCCTCACACTAAACTTCACAGAAGAATCAAGTCATTCGATCAGCAACAGCTCACTAGCTCTCTCGAACCACTTTTCTCTTCCATCCCCTCCTTTTCCTGTCCTGATGAATCCATCTGCCACTATAACTCCACCATTACATCGGTCCTTGATAACCTGGCCCCACCTACCATAACTCGGAAAACAAACACTCATCCTCAGCCCTATCATACTCCTCTGACACGGTACCTATGCAGATGTTCCCATACTGCTGAGTGACACTGGAGAGAATCTCTGAGTTCTGCTGACTTTCTTCACTATAAGTTCATCTTGAACTCTTACTATTCTTCCCTTAATCTATATAAGCAACACTACTTCTCCACTCTTATCTCTACTCTTTCTTCAAACCCAAAACGTCTGTTCCCCACATTCAATACTCTTCTCCGCCCACCCCCACCTCCCACCACAACTTTTCTCTCAGCCCATGATTTTGCCAGCTACTTCAAAAACAAAATCAACTCCATCAGAAATGAAATCAGCTCTCAACATACTACCGGTCTCCCTCCCCCTCAAAATCTCACAATCATCCAAAACCCACATAGCCATAAATTTAGCTCTTATGCCCCTGTTACAGAGGATGAAGTTTCTGCCCTTATACTATCCTCTCACCTCACTACCTGTCCCCTCAACCCCATCCCCTCCCTCTCTTCTACCCTTACCCCTATACTCACACACATCTTCAACCTCTCCCTCAGCAGTGCACTGGTATAGTTCCCACATCTAATAAGCATGCATTAGTCACACCTATCCTCAAAAAACCTTCTCTCGATCCAACCTCCCCATCCAACTACCGTCCTATTTCCCTACTACCTCTTGCCTCAAAGCTTCTTGAAAAGCTAGTATATGCACGTCTATCCCATTTCCTTACACTAAACGCCCTCCTTGACCCACTGCAATCTGGATTTCGCCCCCTTCACTCAACAGAGACAGCAATTGTTAAGGTTACCAATGACCTACTTACAGCAAAATCAAAAGGCCACTTCTCTCTACTTATCCTCCTTAATCTGTCTGCAGCCTTTGATACTGTCGACCACCCTCTTTTGCGCCATACCCTCCAATCATTCGGCATCTGTGACACAGCTCTCTCTTGGTTCTCTTCCTATCTGTCTAACCGTACCTTTAGTGTAACCTTCTCTGGAGCATCCTCTGCCCCGTTACCTCTTTCAGTTGGGGTACTGCAAGGCTCTGTCCTCGGTCCCCTTCTCTTTTCAATCTACACGTCCTCACTAGGTTCCTTAATAAAGTCCCATGGGTTTCATTATCATTTGTATGCTGACGATACCCAAATCTACTCTCTGCACCAGAACTACCTTCTTCCTTGCTAACCCGTGTCACTAACTGTCTCTCTCATATCTAATCTTGGATGTCCTCTCACTACCTCAAGCTAAATCTCTCCAAAACTGAGCTCCTTATTTTCCCCCCTTCTTCAAAAATCTCCACCCCCCATGTCTCCATCATTACCCCAACCTCACATGCCCAATGTCTTGGAGTCACACTGGACTCAGATCTTTCTTTCACTCCTCACATTCAGTCCTTGGCTAAAGCCTGCCGCTTCCACCTTAAAAACATCGCTAAAATTAGACATTTCCTTACACAAGACACAACAAAGATTTTAATCCACTGTCTTATCCTTTCCCGCCTCGACTACTGCAACTCTATCCTCTCTGGTCTCCCTAGCTGCCGCCTAGCTCCTTTACAATCCATAATGAATGCCTCTGCCAGGCTCATCTTCCTTGCACGTCGCTCTTCATCTGCTGCACCTCTCTACCAATCCCTTCACTGGCTTCCTCTTGCCTCCAGGATTAAACACAAAATTCTCACTCTGACAAATAAAGACCTCAATTGCACTGCTCCCCCCTACATCTCAGACCTTGTCTCCTGATACTCTCGCTCCCGTCCCCTTCGCTCCGCTTATGATCTCCTACTCTCCTCCTCTCTTGTTACCTCCTCACATTCCCGTCTTCAAGATTCCTCCAGATTGGCTTCCATCTTATGGAACTATCTGCCTCGCTCCACAAGAATCTCCCCTAGTTTTAAAAGCCTTAAGTGCTCCCTGAAGACTCTACTATTCAGGGACGCTTACAACCTACACTAACCTTCCTATCTCCACTGCTATCCCCTAAACCCCCATAGCATGTAAGCCTATGAGCCCAGCTGTTTGTAGTTCATCTTCAAAAGAGCTGACTACAACAGTGCAACTCTAGACAGGACCCTTTCTCACCATTTGATACCTGTAATCATTTTTATATACCACCTATGTTCATAGCGCTGCAGAACCTGTTGGCGCTCTACAAATACCTAATAATAATAAACCACAGGGATAAGTGGTCTGCAATGTGATGATGATGAGGAATTCCCAGCCCCAGAAAATGTCTTCTGTCTCTGGTATGAGAGGACTGTGTGTACAGGCTACGATCCTGGTAATAATGATGCGCTCCAGGAGAGAATGTAGGACGCCCCTTCAATAACTACTCTGTATACTGGAACAGAGAGTATAGTGAGGGGAAATTCCTGATTTAATATAGAGCTTAGGATAAAGTAAAATATAAAACTAAAAAACTTTTAATAAAGCCAAATTTTAAAAACTGGTAAGAACTATGATAAAAAAAAATGCTGTTAAAACAATACTGATAAAAAGACATCACAAATAAAGCGTCACAGCGTCTGAGCTCACTTCATCAGAGGATAGGATCCGAAACCATCCGAGATAAACTTAAATAGCCCATTGATTACTTGATTGTGAATCCGATTGGGGCAATTATACCTTCTTATTTAGATAGGTATTTCTGAGTTAGAATGAAAGTGAATGTTAGAGACTCAAGTGCAATGTAGGCAAACTGGATGAATCTAATACGGTTAAAAAAAATATATAGATACAAGTGTATACTTAATAAAAATACACCTATTTATGAAGTAGTCTATTAATAAACAACTAATATTGATATCTATATTAAAACAGTTTTGATTGGGAAAGAGGCATTTTCTAAAATACGCTATGTGTTAAAGAAGAGATAAAAAGTCATTGCTACAAAAATATAACCTATATAACCGTCTCAATTGGGTATTTAGTTACCCAGTATAAAATATGTAATGTACTAGTTTAAGGTTCTTTAGATTAATATGTATAATTTAGGATAGGGACATATTTATGATTCCCAGTAGCTTTATAATCCTTTAAATCAGTGACGTGCAGTGAGGTTAGAGGCTGGTGAGGCACTAGATATGATACGCCGGAGAAACACATGTACAGAGGGCCGCAAGTACCCCCAACAGGGCAGGTTTAAATGATAGCTGAACAAGTGCACAGGTGACATAATCAGGTGATGGGTGAGAGCAAGTTAGTAACCACTGAGTTACTAATCAGCTGATTACTTCACCTGTGCACTGATTCAGCTATAATGAAAACCTGGCCTGTTGGGGGAACTTGAGGACCATTGTTGAGAAACACTGCACTAAAGCACCAGCTCATCGGAAATGTATTGATTACCTGGAGAATAAAGCACACATACTCTGCTCACTGACACCCACACACACTCTGCTCACATACACACTCACAAAATTCTGTGGCACAGTGCCAGTTACTAAGCAATTAGAATGATACACAATCTCTTCTCTACTCACTACTGTATTGTAAAAATAGGAATAATTTACCATACAAGTTTTACACAAAGGACAAGTTATCAATACTGCCAACACAGCTGCTGCAATATGGTGTTCAAGAAACGCACGTGCACATCACACTTAGGTATGCTCTTCAACAAAGGACACCAAAGGATACCAAAAGAATGAAGTACATAATAATAAAAGTAAAATAGAAAGTTTATTTATTTTTTTGTGTGCAATTTCTATCTGAATGATGGAAATGTAATTATGACTTTCATGTACCTTTCAAAAACTAATTTGATTTGCTGACATGGGGCCAGCAACAGTTGATGCTAATTCTCAAAATATAAATAACTAGAAAAGTCTATTAAAATAGCATGCTCTACCTCAATCATGAAAGTTTAATTTTAAATGTCTCCCTTTGACTATGTGTTTAACCAGTTACTTTACAGTGGCATTATTTCTAAAAACATTTAACTGCAATAATTACATATATTTTTTAAATGACTCATTATCTCCTTTTTATTAATATAAACTTGTATAAAAGCAGCACATATTAAAAACACAATGCAACAGCTTTCAATTGATTTGTGAATTACAAGTTAACAGCAGTCTTTAAATAAATGGAGACACAGAGAAAAATAAAAATAGATACTGCATCCACTGACTGAACAGACATAACATATATGGAGTTTGTACCTAATTAAATCAAATAACCATGAAGAAGGGAGGCTTAGCAATATTCAATGTCAAAAACTTTAATTTAAATAATGTGGACACTGCACACTTAACTTCAAACTCTGGGTTTTAAATTATGGATTTAAATTTGAATTGACCCTTTGACATACTGTCAGTATTGGGTTATGCTCGTATTGGGTTATGCTCACTTACTGTCCCCCCCTGTTAAGGAGCTGTATCTGAACACTGAACACAATTGTAAGCTGAACACAATTTGTGAATCACAAGAGATGTAGAATACTACTTTACTTTTCTGCTTGGTGTCATCTGTTCTTAGGTTACCTCAGCTTCCAGTTGTGTCACATGATCCTGCTCACTGCATCCTCCTTCTGATTAATCTATATATCCTTCACTTGCTAGGAGGCATCAAGAGGGGTGCCTCCAATTGGTCCCAATTTTTGCTGCTAATATATTGACAGAACACAGGTGGCGCTGCAGCACCGCTTTTCCTTTGACCCATGTACTGCAATGGAGAGAAGCGTTCCTGTACCTGCCTCTCCATAGGATTACATGGGGGGGAAATATTTTTTTACTTTTTTTTTGTTTTAATTAAAATTTAATTAAGCTTTGGACACATATGGCAGGGTAGGCACTGCCTCCCCTGCCTCCTATGAGTGCACCTCCCTGCTTTAAATAGATGGTGTAGTTTTTGGTTGGCTCATATTTGTAATTTGTTTGTATTAAATAGGGCGCTCAGAGGAATGCTGCTAAATCTATGTCTGTATTTAGACCATATGGTTTCCTAGTCCTAAGTTTGTAGATCCAGAATGTTTCTTTTTTTCTCAAACTTAACAGTGTATTAGCACCTTCTGTGTGTGGAATATGTTTAATTGCTTTTATTTGAAATTCTTTTTCGTTTTTATTATGAAATTCTTCGAAGTGTGTTCCAATGCCATATACCGGTTCTTCACTGGTGATGTTTTTAATATGTTTTAGTACCCTGGTTTTTAAAGTTCTCTTCGTTCTTCCTATGTAGGACTTTTTGCAACTACATGTAAGTTGATATACAACGTATTGTGATTTGCAGGTCATGGAACTATGAATGTTATACTTATTGTTATCCCCATCCGTGATCCATTTATTGTCTTCTTTATTTTTACTGATATGTTCACAGCAGGTACAGTTTTTTCGGTTGCATTTATTAAACTCTTTTGTTTTCGTTGTTAGCCAATTTTCTTGTTTTTTGGTTTTATTCTTTTTCAGCTTAGTAGAGGTAGAATGTTTTTAAATTTTTCTTATATGTAATTCTAAGTGTTTCTGTTAGTGTTTCTTTGAGTAATGGATCTTTTTTTAGAATGTGCCAATGTTTCTTCAATATTTTTTCTATATCCTTTGTACCTTTACATGACATGGGTGTCCGGTTCTCTGGTAATTCCAGTTGTTCAATGGTCTCTGTGTTGGCTTTCTTGTGTTTATTTTTGGTTGTCTCTATCTATTTGGTTTATTTTCTCATAGGCCTCGTCTACAGTTCTTTTATTATAATTTTTACTGTAAAATTTCTGCTTTAAAATTCCTGCCGCTTGTTTAAAATCTTCAGTTTTTCTGCCTGCCACTTGTGGCTTGCAGTCTGTTTTTATTTAACTGCAAGTAGCATTTTCTTAGGCTGCTGCAGGATGCTATAAGTCCCAGAATTGTGTAGTCTAAGGAGTGGTTAAGTTATCATGCACACACAGAATTGTGTAGTCTAAGGAGTGGTTAAGTTATCATGCACACACAGAATTGTGTAGTCTAAGGAGTGGTTAAGTTATCATGCACACACAGAATTGTGTAGTCTAAGGAGTGGTTAAGTTATCATACACACACAGAATTGTGTAGTCTAAGGAGTGGTTAAGTTATCATGCACACACAGAATTCTGTAGTCTAAGGAGTGGTTAAGTTATCATGCACACACAGAATTCTGTAGTCTAAGGAGTGGTTAAGTTATCATGCACACACAGAATTGTGTAGTCTAAGGAGTGGTTAAGTTATCATGCACACACAGAATTGTGTAGTCTAAGGAGTGGTTAAGTTATCATGCACACACAGAATTGTGTAGTCTAAGGAGTGGTTAAGTTATCATGCACACACAGAATTGTGTAGTCTGAGTAGTTAAATGATCATGCAGACACAGAATTGTGTAGTCTAAAGAATAGTTAAGTGAGAATGCACAAACAGAATTGCGTAGTCTAAGGAGTGTATAATGAGCATGCATACACAGAATTGTGTAGTGTAAGGAGTGTATGAGCATGCATACACAGAATTGTGTAGTGTAAGGAGTGTATAATGAGCATGCATACACAGAATTGCGTAGTCTAAGGAGTGTATAATGAGCATGCATACACAGAATTGCGTAGTCTAAGGAGTGTATAATGAGCACGCATACACAGAATTGTGTAGTGTAAGGAGTGTATAATGAGCATGCATACACAGAATTGTGTAGTTTAAGGAGTGTATAATGAGCATGCATACACAGAATTGCGTAGTCTAAGGAGTGTATAATGAGCATGCATACACAGAATTGTGTAGTGTAAGGAGTGGTTAAATGAGCACACACACAGAATTGTTTAGTCTGAGTAGTTAAATGAGCATGCACACACAGAATTGTGTAGTCTAAGGAGTGGTTAAATGAGCATGCACACACAGAATTGTGTAGTCAAATAAGTGTTTAAAGAAGCATGCACACACAGAATTGTGTAGTCAAAGTAGTGTTTAAAGGAGCATGCACACACAGAATTGTGTAGTCTAATGAGTAATTAAATGAGCATGCACACACACAATTGTGTATTCTAAGGAGTAGTTAAATGAGCATGCACACACACAATTGTGTAGTCTAAGGAGTGGTTAAATGAGCATGCACACATACAATTGTGTAGTCTAAGGAGTGGTTAAATGAGCATGCACACACACAATTGTGTAGTCTGCGTGGCTGCAGTTGTGTGGCTGTATTAGGGACTCAGGTACTTGGAAGAGACTTTTACGTGGTACCTAAGCTTGTCCTATTTGGCCAAATGCAGTAACTAACTCTTCCAGTTTTGCTTTTAATCTTAGCTGAGAGCTTGTGAGTGCTGGACTTTTTTAATGTGTGTGTTGTAGTGTCTGTTTTTGTAATTCACCCTATGGATTTGCACCCAGGCAGGCCCGGGGTTAACTGCCTGTGACTCTGTTAATATGGTAGCTTTATATGAGTGCGTTAGCAACCAAAGCTGGGCCTGTGTGTTACATGGGATGTGTACCCGGTCCGGTCTGGATGTGTAGTCCTTTCTCCTTGTTTTGTAAAAGAATCCAACTTTATTCAGCAAAGTAAAAACAAAAAGGCCACTTGCACTGCACCATAAAAACAAGATAGAAAGACAAAGTGAGAGAGCCTAGACCCTCTGCTTCTGATTCTCAATATTAATCTATTTAAGATGTATTCTGCCTCACTTTTTAACTGAGTATCTTTACACACATAGATCTTGTAATGTAAGTGATGTAAGCATTATAAATATTTTAAGGCAACACATAGTTTGCATGGTTCACAGTTATACATTTTTTATAATTATATATGATTTGTAGATTTTTTTTATCCCAATATTTCACATGTGCATTGATTTAAATAAATATACTAAAATAGAAAGTTTTCTCTTAAAGAGACATATTAATCAGGGTTGAAATGTGCAGGAGTGCATTGTAATTTTGTATAAAAGTATGTATGCAGGGGGAGGAGATGGCAGCAAACTAGGATGTCCATACAATAAGTGAGCTCCATATCTTGTATATCGTACCTGTCTTTAGTGCTAACTTGCTCTGGAGGCTTATATTACAGCCTCATGACACACATATTACACAGCGGCCCTTTCACAACTGATGCTGGCATGACCTACCGAACACAGCTCATTTGGACAGTGACTTCACCAGTACCTCACCCTATGGCTGTGTCCTAAAGCGAGTGGCATATTCTGCTTTTGGCTGCAACTTAAGTGTAGGGGAAAATGGAGGACCTACATTGCAGCAGAGGAGGAGTTTTCCGGTGGCTTTAAGTGTATCATGTTGGGTTGCGTGAGTAACTTATCTCACACTTGAACTAAGACTACCAATTTTCCTGTCTCATGCTCTTGCCTAGATTATACAACATTTATATGAGAAGAGGGATCTGGAGAACTTTGTCTTTGAAAGGTTTATAATTTTATTTGATTAAAATTACAGTAGAATATTTACTGAATGTGAACGTCTTGCTTCCTCTTGACTAATAAATCAAATTGGGTGGATTAGTGCACGCTAAAGGAAGGTATTGCTAAACACTACTCTAAAGATACAATCTCTGTATGTATCAAATACAAGTTAATAACCAAATAGCGAAGCCAAAGCTTCAAGATAGAGAAAGTGCGCTAACAAGCTGAAAGTATACACACCATATAAGGAATTGAAGTGAAAATTTAATAAACATATAGAATAAGATACACAAATATATACACTAAAAATAGGGACGTCTCCCTGTAATGTAAATACAACTGGGAAAAAATCCTAATGAAAAAAAAGGTTAAAACCTATAAATGATGGATAATGCAGATACTAATTGATAATCTATGACATAAAAAAGAGATAGCATAAAAATGATAATTAAAAGATATGGCATAACAGTGATATCATAAAATAAAATAAAACTTAAAAGACAAGCACCAAGTTCATATGTATCAACACAGTGCAGGTGGCCGTATGCAAATGAATATCGGTATTGGAACAGTGGAAAGAAAATAACGGCTTGTACCACAAATAGATACAGTTTACTGTACCGTAAGTCAAGAGAGTGTTCAGAGGGTGTTACCGAGGAGAAGAAATCCTTCGGTCAAGGCTTGGACCGCGGCTGCAGTAACTGCCGTTCCTGGAGATAGAAGTGTGCAAACCTCTGCACATGTGAGTCGGCGTCTGACGTCACAGGCTTCTCATCGGCTCCTCTCAGGGTGTTACTCGCTGCTCCAGCAGCGTAAAGGAAAAGCAGCTGATTGCTGTGTCCTGGTGGGAACTTTCTGTGAAGGCAGACTTGGCTGCTGTAGATATGTTTAATGATCCAATACAATAGTGGGGCACAAGTTATCCCTCAGCTTGGGATATTCAAAGATGCTGGTAACCCGGGTTTAAAGTTGCAGTACAGGCTGTACTGAAATATCCCTTGCTGTTTCAAAGTCACAGTGTCACAAATGCAAGCGACGCGTTTCGCCCTCCCTTGGGCTTTATCAAGATGCATGTGACAGGTAACTGGGAGCTTTTTAAATGATCCATTTGGTTTTGATTGGTTGGTGGATTCAGTTGTAAAGGTAACACCCTCCAGGTAATTAAGGTGGTATCTCTTTTGCTTTCACCTTTGAGATTGTTTTTCTTGAGTTGTTAAGGTAACACCCTCCAGGTACTTAAGGTGGTATATGCTTCATTCAGTCATTAAAGATTCTTTGTGCATGTCTAATATAAAAGAACATTTCCATAAAAAATACATATATCTGTGTAATACATTATCACTATCAGTGGTATCATAACCATAAAACCGTATTGAATTTGTAGGATTAATCACTTATAGATAGAGGTATTTATATAGCGAGTTTAGTAAAAAAAAAGAAAATAAGTAATGTGCATATGTAACTATTAACCCAGCAGCACCTTATTTTCATTTACATAGGCACATTACTTATTTTTAAGAGCGATACGTATAACCACTTTTTTAGCTCTGGAATTTTGAATACACCGCTATATATTCATTCATTCACTCACTCCTAAATATTATGCACTGATATATTTATTTATATAATTCTTTTCCTTTTTTTTTTTTTTTCACTAAACTCGCTATATAAATACCCCTCTTTTTTTAACACATTAGTGCACCCATGGTAGATATTTTATATTTTGTAAAAGTATTTTTTTGGTTTAGAATTATATCTATAAGTGATTAATCCTACAAATTCAATACGGTTTTATGGTTATGATACCACTGATAGTGATAATGTATTACACAGATATATGTATTTTTTATGGAAATGTTCTTTTATATTAGGCATGCACAAAGAATCTTTAATGACTGAATGAAGCATATACCACCTTAATTACCTGGAGGGTGTTACCTTAACAACTCAAGAATAACAATCTCAAAGGTGAAAGCAAAAGAGATACCACCTTAATTACCTGGAGGGTGTTACCTTTACAACTGAATCCACCAACCAATCAAAACCAAATGGATCATTTAAAAGGCTCCCAGTTACCTGTCACATGCATCTTGATAAAGCCCAAGGGAGGGCGAAACGCGTCGCTTGCATTTGTGACACTGTGACTTTGAAACAGCAAGGGATATTTCAGTACAGCCTGTACTGCAACTTTAAACCCGGGTTACCAGCATCTTTGAATATCCCAAGGTGAGGGATAACTTGTGCCCCACTATTGTATTGGATCATTAAACATATCTACAGCAGCCAAGTCTGCCTTCACAGAAAGTTCCCACCAGGACACAGCAATCAGCTGCTTTTCCTTTACGCTGCTGGAGCAGCGAGTAACACCCTGAGAGGAGCCGATGAGAAGCCTGTGACGTCAGACGCCGACTCACATGTGCAGAGGTTTGCACACTTCTATCTCCAGGAACGGCAGTTACTGCAGCCGCGGTCCAAGCCTTGACCGAAGGATTTCTTCTCCTCGGTAACACCCTCTGAACACTCTCTTGACTTACGGTACAGTAAACTGTATCTATTTGTGGTACAAGCCGTTATTTTCTTTCCACTGTTCCAATACCGATATTCATTTGCATACGGCCACCAGCACTGTGTTGATACATATGAACTTGGTGCTTGTCTTTTAAGTTTTATTTTATTTTATGATATCACTGTTATGCCATATCTTTTAATTATCATTTTTATGCTATATCTTTTTTATGTCATAGATTATCAATTAGTATCTGCATTATCCATCATTTATAGGTTTTAACCTTTTTTTTTCATTAGGATTTTTTCCCAGTTGTATTTACATTACAGGGAGACGTCCCTATTTTTAGTGTATATATTTGTGTATCTTATTCTATATGTTTATTAAATTTTCACTTCAATTCCTTATATGGTGTGTATACTTTCAGCTTGTTAGCGCACTTTCTCTATCCTCTTGACTAATGAAGCATTTTTTCTCGCTTGACAGAATTCATATGGTAAAAATGGCACTCTTGCCAAAAGTATTTTACATATTCCAAACTTTCCTGATACAAGTCCCAGATATCTATCTCCATAATTACAGACATTCTTAAATTCATATATTTATTACATATAATATATCTAAACATACCTTATAATTTCCAGTAATGGCAAGGAGTAGGAGTTTACCTAACTTTAAGCTCTACTGATATGGAATGCTTCTTCATCATGTCTTAGACGGGTGCTGCTGGGGTGTCTCTTTGTGTGTTACCCCACTTAAAAAAGTTGTATCCCTTTCTTATTATTAATTATTACACACTGAGTCCCAAGTCTTTCTGACATATGTTTCAAACTGGCAGAAACATTTTCATTTTCTAATTTCCAGAGCTAAATGATCCCAGATTTTTAAGAAAAGAGCGAAATCTGCTTATCCAGCACTACTACTAGAAACCAATCTAAAGTTAATGCCAATTGTGAAATAGACTTTGTGGCTGATAATTAATTGTGCTAAGCAGTTGATACCTAAATTCTGGAAGTTTCCATTGGTCCCCTCTATACAAGACTGGTAACAAAATGTAGATATTTTATTTTTACAGGTAGCACAAAACTGTTTTACGCTTAACTGGTGACTTTTATGAGCCTAATTATCTCCTTCCTAGATAGGTATATCGCTACAAATACAGAATACAAAGGTGGACGCTTAAAGCAAAAAGTCTAAAACATTTTTACAGATACATTTATTTAGCAAAATTATATTGTGTGCACATGTTAACCAATAAAAATCATATAAAAGTTAATTTTTGGGAAAAAGTCTCCTAATGGGACATCTCCCACTGTTTATCAAAATAAATCAAATTACAGGAACATTAGATCATATACACCACACATTTCTGGGTGCATCTTATAGTAATAACAAACTCTACCCCTGTATTTGGTACAATAAAATATTTTTAACCATTTATATCACACACATTCAGACCTCTAGCTCTATAATTTTTTCTTAGACTTTTGAATCCACTTGAATGAATTCAAAAGGAAAAACACCATTAAAGGAAAAACACCACATCCACCCTGGTCCTATGCTGCAAATAACCTCTCCCTATATTTGTTACCAAATGTCATCTTTGTTTTCACAAACTACAGTGTTATTTAAAGACTTAAGGCCAGAGAATGATTTGAGCAGTATTTATCGCTCCCGTTCGTGCGTTAACTCCGGTAGAAGTAAGGTTTTTGAGCGCATTGAGTAACGATTATATTACAAGTTGAAAGTAAAAAGGCGCAAACTCAATACGTGCAAAAAGCTGAAGTTAGAATATCGCAAACACGTTAATGTATTCCCCCATAGATATATGTAGGAATATTTATTTAAAAATACATAGATTTATTTAAAAATACATAGAGCATATTGGTATGTGAAATATTTACAGTAAATACATAGTATAACACTTTATTAAATATGAACACTGCATAAATATGATTTATATGTATGTCTATATATATACATATGTATTTATTTGTTAATATATGTCTGTAAATACATATATACACATATAAATACATACAGTCATGGCCAAAAATATTGGAACCCCTGCATTTCTGTCAGATAATGCACCACTTCGCCCAGAAAGTTGTTGCAATTACAAATTTTTAGGCATTTTCGTGTTTATTTCTTTTGTTTGTATTGGTATGACACAAAAAAGTGGAGAGAAAAAAGCCAAATCTGACACATTTCATGCAAAACTCCAAAAATGGACTAGACAACATTATTTGCACTTTCTCAAAATTGTAAGAAATAATTGCATTCCAAATTTGTGATTCTCCTGTAATTTTTAATTAAACTCACCTGTATCAATTAACAAGTGCTGACAATATAGAATTCACACTGGCAACCAGTTAAAATGGTGAAAAATGACTCAACTTTTCTGTTGAGCAGCAAAGAATTGTCTGACGATTTGAGAACAACAATTGTGGAAAAGCATGGACAATCTTAAGGTTATAAGTCCATCTCCAGATATCTTAATGTTCCTGTGTCCATTGTGAGCAACATTGTCAAGAAGTTTACAGCTCATGGCACTGTTGCTAATCTCCCTGGACGTGGACGAAAGAGAACAATTTATCAAAGATTGCAATAAAGGATTGTTCGAATGGTGGATAAAGAACATTGATCAACTTCCAAACAAATTCAAGCTGACCTTCAGGCACAGGGTACAATTGTGTCAGCTCGCACTATACATTGCCATCTGAATGAAAAGGGACGCTATCGTAGGAGACCCAGGAGGACCCCACTGCTGCAAGCCAGATTGGAGTTTGCCAAAACTTACCTGAGGAAGCCAAAATCCTTTTGGGAGAATGTGCTGTGGACAGACGAAACAAAATTACAGCTTTTTGGTAAAGCCCATCATTCTACTTTTTTCAGAAAAAGAAATTATGCTTTTAAAGAAAAGAATACAGTCCCTACAGTCAAACATGGTGGAGGTTCACTGATGTTTTGGGGTTGCTTTGCTGCTTCAGGCACTGGATGTCTTGACTGTGTGCATGGCATTATGAAATCTGAAGGCAACCAAAGAATTCTGTGGTGCAATGTAGGGACCAGTGTCAGAAAGTTGGGTCTCTGTCAGAGGTCATGTGTCTTATAGCAGGACAATAACTCAAAGCACATGTCAAAAAGCACTTAACTGGACAGCAATGAGTCCAGATCTCAATCCCATAGAGCACCTGTGGAGAGATCTCAAAACAGCAGTTGGGAATAGGAACCCTTCCAATCTGAGAGACTTGAAGCAGTTGGCGAAAGAAGAGTGGTCCAAACTTCCAGTAGAGAGGTGTAATAAACTTGTTAATGGTTACAGAGAGCGATTGATTTCAATTATTTTTTCCAAGGGATGTGCAACCAAATATTAAATTGAGGGTGCCAATAATTTTGTCCAGTCCATTTTTCGAGTTTTGTGTGGAATGTGTCAGATTTGGCTTTTTTTTTCTCCACTTTTTTGTGTCATACCTATACAAACAAAATAAATAAAGATGAGAATTCCTAAACATTTGTAATTGCAACAATTTTCTGGGCAAAATGGTGCATTATCTGACAGAAATGCAGGGGTGCCAATATTTTTGGTCATGACTGTATGTATATACGGTATATAGACTGGGGTATATCTGTCTAACTATGCACTTTTTGGATACCTTCTGTTTTTAATGATGTTCAAATAAAGTTACCCAACAAAAAATTACTGCGCTAGCTGTCTGTACTTAATAAAAATTGTATCCTATACCAAATAAATAGTAGTAATTACAGGTAATCAATAAGAGTGTTGGTACCTCTACTGTTATATGGTACCTATTAACCACAATGTACTTAGCATCAATAGTCCCTTTAAAAGTAGTGAGCTAAACACTTATAATATTAAAGATTAAAAAAAATATTTCACACATTATTGCAAAGTATATTAAAACAGGACAGAGACACTTACTTCATGGCTCCAGGAGTAAGGTAAAACTCGTAATACCAATTGTTTGTTAACTCCACAGGATACTCTTCTATCCTCCCAATGGGTTTTCTCCTTTAATTGTGAGGTAGTGGTGCTGCTCTTTCTTACAGGGCACTCAGGGGTGTGCTGACATGAAAACACTGGAACGATAAAGCACAGAGCGCATCCACAACTCAAGGTAAATCAATAACAATTTATTCAGAGCACACACATCATTGCACTTACAAGAAGTTAAAAGAATGAAGCCTTTAAAAACCAATCAGAAAAGTCAGCCCAGGAACAACAATTTCTGGACTATGTATCAGCTGGAGACAATGTCCGTGTGCTGCATCAAGAGTTCCTCACTTGCAAACTTTTCCTCCGAGCTTCTTATTGTTCCAATGTGGCTGCTAGTAACAGAAGTGAATGTCCTATAACATCGTCACACTGCTCCTCCATCTGCGCGTTTCGTCCTCCTTATCGGGACTTTTTCAAGACACAGAAAAAGGATAATGAGGACGAAACGCATAGACGGAGGAGCAGTGTGATGATGTTATAGGACATTCACTTCTGTTACTAGCAGCCACATTGGAACAATAAGAAGCTCGGAGGAAAAGTTTGCAAGTGAGGAACTCTTGATGCAGCACACGGACATTGTCTCCAGCTGATACATAGTCCAGAAATTGTTGTTCCTGGGCTGACTTTTCTGACTGTTTTTTAAAGGCTTCATTCTTTTAACTTCTTGTAAGTGAAATGATGTGTGTGCTCTGAATAAATTGTTATTGATTTACCTTGAGTCGTGGATGCGCTCTGTGCTTTATCGTTCAAATAAAGTTATGCTTTTAAACTATTTTTTGGATTCCGCCTCTGGACTTTTCCTTTTGTTCACCTTTATACGGTATATATATATATATATACAGAATATATATATATATATATATATATATATATATATACACACATACATACATACATAGACATATGTTTCTCTATGTTAAAGCCCTTTGCCTGCCTTTTTACCCAAGACCTCATATCTTTGTGCCCTTATAACCTTTTTGTGCAATATTTTTTTTTATATTTTTTATTAGATAGTGTTATTATGAGTATAACTGTACTTTAAAATTTATTTTTGATGTATTTTGGGACACTTTTTTGTTTCATGAAACAGTTAACTAGAGCTCTGAGGTCACGCTTTCCCACCTCGTGTTAACTTCAATTGCGCTCAAGGGATCACATTTACTTTCAATTTGTAATACCAGTGCTACATCCAAAATGCACAAATAGTGCATAACTGTTAGAGCGCCACTCGTAATCTAGCCCTCAATGTATTGACTATAATGTTTTTAGTGTCATTTAAAGATGATTTGTATACCATAATGTAAATTCACATTTTGCAACCGGTTTTTAAACACCTCTTTGGATGTGTACAGAGATTTTGGGGCCGCTTTATCAACAGTCAGATGGACATGATCCACTGTAGCGGATCATGTCCGCCCAACATTGCTGAATACCGACAGCATATGATGTTGGCATTTAACATTGCACAAGACGTTCTGGTTAACTGCTTGTGCAATGCCGCCCCCTGAAGATTTGCAGCCAATTGGCCGCTAGCAGGAGGTGTCAATCAACCCGATCATATCCGATCTGGTTGATTGCTGTCCGCCGTCTTAAAGGTGGCAGACTAGTTAAAGAGCAGCTGTCTTAAGACCGCTGCTTCTTATCTGCTGTTTCTGGCGAGCCTCAACAGGGGGATCAGGGGCCATTCAGCCGTTGTTAAATCGGCTCCTTTATGTGTAATACAATTTAAATATTTACTACTTACACTCAATGCTCTTTTGATAGCACTGTCCTGTATGTGTGTACTGTATATCACCGTCATATACAGAAATGTAGTTTACGCCCCTTAGAGATATGCAAAGTACCACAGTGTAAAATGTTCTTTCAGATCATTCTGTCATTAATCTCCTAGCACTAATGGATTGTAAAAGAGCATCTTGCCTGAGCAGAGAACATTAGATCATTGAGCCCTTGGTGAGAACAGAGAAAATTATTGATTATCGTGGCCCTTTAAACATTTGGCAATGGTTTCTCAGTTAGATGATAGTTATTTATTTTGATTTTAACACTATAAGTGCCTGTCTGTTTACAACTAGGTCTTAGCAACTGATTGCTCACTAGATGAAAAGCAGAAATAACACTGCTTTGGTAGGCAGTGATGCACCTTAGAATTGAAAAACAGCAAAAAACATTTTCAATACATGAAAAATCTGTTTTCAAATAAACAACAAAAAATACATTTTAAAAATCTCTCTTTTATATAAAACAAAGAGAATGGGACTGTATGCCTCTTTAAAGGGACAGTCAACACCTGATACTTCATAACTCCATACCTTAGATCAGTAATAGAAGATGCAGCTGCAACGCATCGCAAGTTGATGAGCTCTAAGGGTATGGAGTATCACCCAAAATACAAACGTTTATTTCAGGTAGATATGGCCGACAAACTCCTCCCCCTTCTCCTTCGTCCCCTTCTCTAATCTTTTCCCTGCTCGTTCCTGTTGAAAGGGTGACGTTGCTGTTTTTATAATGCGCATGCGCATTATCTTCTACCCGCTCGCAAACTCAAGTCAAAATCGTAAGTTCTATCCATTGCGCATGCGCGATTCTCCGTGAACGCGTGTTAACCCCGAGGATTGGATTATGATTGTAGGATTCAATCAAAAAGAAAGTTATTACGTAACAGTGGGGGGAGTTTGACGGTCATATCTACATGGAAAAAGCATATGTATTTTGGGTGATCACTCCATACCCTTAGAGCTCATCAACATGCGATGCGGTGCAGCTGCATCTTCTATTACTGATCTAAGGTATGGAGTTATGAAGTATCAAGTGTTGACTGTCCCTTTAACTTTAAAATCTTAGCCTTGTATAGGCTGACACTACATACTGAAAACAAATAAAGCTGTATTTCAAATGATATATTACCTCTAATTAAACATAAAAATCAACAACCTTCTCCACGCTACCTAATATAATAAATAAAAAGGT
Organism: Bombina bombina; assembly: GCF_027579735.1. Taxonomy (NCBI): domain Eukaryota; kingdom Metazoa; phylum Chordata; class Amphibia; order Anura; family Bombinatoridae; genus Bombina; species Bombina bombina. The sequence goes on along the minus strand of NC_069499.1, from coordinate 516,109,972 downwards.
GGAAACAAGAACTAAACAACATAATTGCTTCTCTAATGGCCTTACAACTATATACTAATACTATGGGCTAGATTTATCAAAAGGCTAGACAAACTCTGTATGTGCTTCGCCTGTAACTGCGCCCCAGCTCGCCTACGGAGAAGCGCACGTGCGCCTGAATTTATCAAAAAACTAGACGTAACTTTGCGCAGGTGAGCTGGGGCGTAATAATGATAAATTTCACCTGTCGGAAACGGTATTTACTCCCTATTTACCACAGTACATCCCTATAAATATTTACGCCGCCATGTTTTGATAATTAAAAAAGCATTTTTTAAGTTAATATTTAGCTTATATTTATATTATATAATGTTTCTGTGCTGTTTTTGACATATGTTGATAATTTAAAATCTCAAAAATAAATATATTAAAATATCGATATATATATAAAACTGTTGGTACCCATATGCGCCATTTCTGGCAATAACAGTCTCTTTTTGGCGCTGAGCCTTTGAAAAATTAGTTAAAAGAAGAAAGTACTGCATCACAAGATGTAAAAGCATGTATTATAATGGTGTTCACCTCAGTCTGCATGGCGAAATATACAACACGCAATTGATGCCGAAATTGAATGATAAATAAGAAACTGGGTGTATTTGTAGGTCGGGCTGTTAAATTACGCCTATTACTAATGTAAATTGTAGCACTCGGGAGCGCGCCTGTGCGTCTAGGCGAATGCACGATGAGTGCGGAGAAGTTTCTTTCAGATTTGCGCAATTATAGGCGCAGAGTGCTTTGATGAAAATGACGATCAGTTCCAATGAGCTATTTTGGACGGAATTAAAGGAGAATGGCTTTGATAAATCTAGCCCTATGAAAGCCTTCTCATCCTCACAACTACTGTTCTTTTTAATATTTTTATTAATGACTTGGAGCAAGGATTAAATAGCAACATTTCTATTTTTGCAGCTGATACAAAGTTGTGTAAGGTCATTAGGTCAGTGCAGGAAAGAATTGCTTTACCAAGTTATTTGCAAAATTTAGAAGAATGGGCAGGTAAATGGAAAATGAAATTTAGTACTGAAAAATGCAATATTCTACATTTTGGAAGTTAAAATAAGCAGGCAACCGATTATATAAATGGGACTAGACTTTGCAAAACAGAGGAGGAAAGTGATTTTGGAGTAGTTATACATAACAAGCTAAAGATGCGTGCAGAATGCAGGGCAGAGGCTTCTAAGGCTACTAAGTTACTAACATGTATTAAAAGAGGCATTGATGCAAGGGAGGAAAGCATAATTATATCACTATATACTGTAAATCCCTGGTAAGAACTCACCTTGAGTATGGAGTGCAGTTCTATGGACCAATCTCAAAAAAATACATTGCAAAAGTTCTCTGAAAATGTTCAGAGATGGGCCGCAATAGAGAATTTAAGCTATGAGGGGAGGCTAGCCAAACTAGGTCTATTTTCTCTAGAAAAAAAGGTGCTTGAGAGGTGAAATGATTACTTTATATAAATATATTCAAGGCCCATATACAGAGATGTTGGAAGCTCTGTTTATTTGGAAAAAAAAAAAAAAACTTGTGACAACGGAAACGTTTTTTCCATGTAAGAGCAATCAAATTGTGGAACTCAATACTTAAGGAGGTTGTAAATGTCAATACCTTAGATAACACAAGATAATAATTTAATATAAGTCCACAAGAAAAGTGATAACTGCTGGAGATGTGGGTCACTAGAACACAACATGACCCACGTGTGGTTGACCTGTCCCATAATTTCCAAATTCTTGGATTCTGTCATAGTAGAAGCAGATACAATCTTAAAAACGAATCTCTGTTAGCACCCAACAGTGTGGCTATTAAATAAAAAGCCTTCTAAATTACACTCATTACATCCATAATTATTAAAGCTCACAAAACATTGATCATAAGAAATTGGAAATGCTCAGAGGCTCCCTCCATACAACAAAAGAGATTGAAGGTTACTGAACATTTATTGCTAGCAGGATGTTGGCACACTAAAATACAATGTAATAACACACACACACATATATATATATTATCTATATAACTCCACAAGCCCCCTTCACCTACCTCTCTCCATTAGACTACAGATCAGACTATGGGCTCCATTTATTAAAGTTCGGGTGGAAATGATTCACTACCACTAATTATTGTCCTAAGGCTATCACTGCAATCAGATCGCAATGTTTTTAATCTGACACATTTTAGGTGGTGTACAGGTTAAGCAGTAATGGTCCTAAGACCGCTGATACTTAACTATCATTTCAGGTGAGCCTGGAACACCGGGACCCCGAAGCTGCTTTTGCAGCTTGATAAATGGGGCTATAGCTTTTATCATATTTTGTAGGTTTACAGATATTTCTGCTGACATATTTGATTAAACCAAAACACAGAGACAGTGATGTTAGTTAATGTAGGAGCCCTACAGATGAAGAACTCCTACTGGAATCCTCTCCTTCCTTTCCCTTCTTTCTCCAATTTTTTTTTCTCCCTCTTCTTTCTTCTTCCCTCCCCTGCCATGTTGTGTGCTATCCTTGATATTCTCTATAAGAAATTTCTTTAGGAAAAACCAAGCCTTTTTACACCCATGAAATATTCAAATTGAAAGACCACTATCTTCTTTTATGAAAAATGACTTTTTAGTAGTGTACTTCTGTTTCTCTATCATTCTATTTTTGTTTGTTATTTATGAACCATCAACAAATATAAATGGAAAACTCTTTGTAATGATAGAAAGCTAAGGTATTATCCTATTATGCATTGCAATATTTCTTTTGCTATGCCAATAAAGTTAATAATAATTAAAAAAAAATGTGAAGATCTTTTCCTTTTGCTGTGTTCTGAAAGAAATTGTAATGTACTGGACTTATCTCAGGACTATATCAGCTCAGAACCTAATAAACCATATTCTCTTATATGCAAAACTACCAGATACTTATTTCCTGTAATCAATGTGTACTTATTTTGGTAATTTAACATTGTTTTTATGTTACCCGAATGTTTTAAATTGTAAGAAGGGAAATAAAAACAATAAAACAAAAAAGCTGTATTCACATAAAAAGATGCTGAGTTGTGATAAGTTCATTAACTCAGTGAATTTTTAGGAAGTGCAATTAATTTTAATGCATACAGTTTATAAGGTAATACAAACTATTGTGTATTTAAGCTTATTTTAGTTACACATACTTTTCTACACATGTTCACAATCCTTTAAATTTGCTTCTGTATTTCAGTGCTGCATCACTTGGGAAGTCAGTATTCTAACAGTAGATTTTTTAGAAGTAACAGTTTGTCCATGGCATAATAAGATTCTTTTTCAGATTCCTAGTAAAGTTCTGGGCCATTACTATCTAACATTTAGCCAGGGTTATCTAAGTTTAGGGGATATACCAAGAATAACTGTTTAACATAAATAGTTTCTTATAGAGATTGTTCACACACTGTAAAGATATAAAATGCTTTGGATAAACAGAAATCTGTACTTAAAACAAATGAGCAATAATATACATTTGGTACCAAACATTTAATCTAGGAAAGGAGAAGTCAGATGGACCAAATAGTTATCATCTGTGTTTTTTTGTTTTTTTATAAAGACATGGAGGATACTGAACTCCAGATATGCTTGGCTACACTAATTCCATATCTGTCTTCTGCTTTTTCCAGTATAGCTTTTGCCGCAAGTCTGAAATTTGGAAGTTCTTAGAATATATATCAGTGTATTTTGGCAAACGTTGTATTACTGTTTAAAAATAGACCTATATTTATAACTTTTACAAATCAAATATCTTTCAATCATTTGTAAAAAAAAAAGAGAATAAAACAATAAAAATAAATCCCTTGTAGTTACTGTAAATTGTAATAATCTTGTGGCACAGGGTGTAAAAATAAAATATTTTGTTAAATAACTTTAAAAAAAAAAAGAACAATAAAACTTTTTCTTGCCAAAAGTAATTTGCAATGAAAAAGGTTGGAAAATCACAGATTTACTCATACAGATTTTCAATCTATGTCAAGGTAAGTCACTTTCTATATAAGGAATATCACTGTATTTGCTGTCTACTTCTGCCCACTGTTTTACAGCATTGGTCACAATTTCCTCTGAGAGTCTGTGAGCATATTCCAGTAGCACAGGGCTTGCATTCATTGTATCTCCATTACTGTCATCACAGTTTGATTGAATCAAGGCAATTTTTTCTTCTGTGTGTTTTCCCTCACGACCATGGTTGCTTTCCAAGTGAATTTCATTCTGCACAGTGTAATCCTGCTTGGATTTTATGCATCCCATAATACTAGCAAGTCAACATTAAAGTCTAATTTTAGCAAGCTGCAACAGGAAGATGCGCCTGGACTTTGTCACTGCGTGTGGAAAGCAATGTGTTTGCAGTGGAAACAGCTTATCAGGTTTTCTCCCATCTGGATCAGTCCTATAGGAAAAAGACAAAAAAAGAAACACTCATTCAGCAGAATCTCACACTCAAATACTTATTTTATTCAAGGGACATGTTTCCCATATACTAAAGCACTTAAAGGCAATGCAGCATAGTTACAAAAAGCTGAAAAGAAAATATCACATGAATTTCTGTATATAAAAAAGGAAAATATTTAACTAAAAATTTCTTGAAAAAAAACAAACGCTACAGCCAATCAGCATTATCAGTGCTGGCACTTAATCATACTGTGATCTTGTTGGATCACAGTAAACTGAGGGACATATAGTGTCCTGAGACCTGCATCCTAATTGGATGCTAAAAGTTCCTTTACAATAAGATGTGGCAACTGAGAGAAATTTGAGGTAAAATATCTTCCTTTTTTTACATTGAGATGTTCATGTGAAATTCTCTTGTAGTTAGCATTTTCCAGATACTTTTGAGTAATTCCGCATTTGGTAACTTGTCCCTTTCAAGGGACTTTAAAATCAAACTTTAATTTATTGTACAATGCAGTGTAGATTCAATATTTATTTTTTCTACTCTTGTTGCATTTTATCCCTGAAAATTGTTTTTTCCCACTCCCCCCTAAAAAATGATATGTTATAACATAAAAATAATTCATCATATTGTATAAGATATTACAAACTGAATTAAATGGGGCACATATAGGGATAGTACCAATTCTACTTTGAATAAAGAAGAACAATGAATTTTATACATGTCTGAATAATAGGAGGAAATTAAGGGGAATAATAGATTATGACAATGAAAAACAAAGTGGCTCCACATAAAATACTGCTAATACTGTACTTGAATTCTCATGAGGATAGCACCATGTTTCAGGAATAACAGAACATCTGATGAGCACTTGCATAGTAACAGAAAAAAGTTATTGACTTTGAAAACCCTGCTTTAGGGGATGTAGAAAGAGGGGCACAATTTTCCATATGTGGTCAACTTGTCCTTTTGTTACTAACTTGTGGGAAACAACATTAAAGGGACATAAAACCCATTTTTTTTCTCTTTCATGCGTCAGAAAGAGCAGGCAATTTTAAGCAATTTATTCATATTATCAATTTTTCTTCCTTCTCTTGGAATCTTAATTTGAAAAAGCAGGAATATAAGCTTACAAGCCGGCCCATTTTTGGTTCAGCACCCTGGATAGCACTTGCTGATTGGTGACTGCATTTAGCCACCAATCAGCAAGCGCTACCCAGGTGCTGAATCAAAGATTGGCCGGCTCTTAAGCTTACATTTCTGCTTTTTCAACTAAAGATACCAAGAGAACAAAGAAAAAGTGATGAGTAAATTAGAAAGTTGCTGAAAAATTGCATGCTCTATCTGAATCATTAAAGAACAAATTTGGGTTGTATATCCCTTTAACCAGTTCCATTTTTTTTGTAACAATACATTTTTATTGATAAATAAAGTGCAAAAACCACATAATGACATATTTATCACTTGACATTTTTAGCAGCGGAAATACACACGGTTAATAAGAGGGGAAATGACATGCGAGGCAGGTCAGTGTACCTGACATGGAGAACATAAATAACATTTAATCATTTTCTGGTGTGTACTTACACAGTGTAGTTGTTATGCATTGGCTATTCTGAGGGAATAGTTAGAATTTTATATTTCAGAAGTTGTACGGCAATATATGCCATACCCAGTAAGCCTGACAGTTTGGGGAGGCTAGGTAGAAGGTATATGTAGCATGTATAAATGGAAATGGTGTTGTTAGGTTTGCTCACCTATATCCCCTTAGGGAGGGGAGGGGTATGGGGGGAGGGAGGGAAGACATCTGGGAGGGGGAGGGAATAGTGTAATGAGGAGCACCTCGGGGCAGTCACAGTGAGGCGCATCCTCTGGGACAGGGAGGGGTACAGTTAGAGATAGGTCACCAGCGATCAGGAACAAGGGTAATCATGGAGGCGGCCTCAGGTAAGTCTCCCAAGGTCCCCAGGTTAGGCTAAAGGTGTCTGACTGATTCCTCATCCGAAAGACATAGTCTTTCATAGATTTAATGTACTGTAGGTAGTCAACCACTGCCTGCCATCTCGGGGGCTGCTGTTTTTTCCAGTTTCTGGCTATTAGCATTTTGACCGAAGTCAACAGATAGACTAATAAGTATTTCTTATGTTTTGGTAGTTTTTTTACCCCTATATGCAGGAGGGCTAGGCCCGGGGTATCTGGGGTCGGGAGCTCTAGGGCCGTACAGGCCACACAGATTTTAGACCAAAGCGGTCGGAGTCTGTCACATGACCACCACATATGGAGCGGGGTGCCTATCTCTCCACACTCTCTCCAACATAGGGGTGAGTGTCCAGGGTACAGAGTCCGAAGCTTGGTCAGCACTAGGTGCCATCTGGTAATGATCTTAAAGTAGAGTTCATACATAGTGACGCAATGGAGTGCAGATTTAGTCATCTGTATCGCCTTAGTCCAGTCAGAGGTCGTGTAGGTAAGTCTCAATTCCGCTTCCCAGGAGATCATATGTCTCGTTTTTACGAGAGTGGGAGGCCCCAAGAGGGATCTGTAATGGGCAGTGAGGGGTTTGTATAGTTGCAGGTTCGCTTTCCATCTAACCTCCTAGAGAGTGGGTGACCTGATCTTATCGATCAGGAATCCCTATGCCTTCATAAGGGATCTGAGTCTCATAAAATCGAACTCTAGGTGGCGGGGGATATCAAACCTGACTATCATATCTTGGGATGGGAGAAGATTCTCATTTAAGTAGAAGTCGCTTAAAGAAGTGACCTCTAGGGTCTTCCAGGGGGTAAGCCGAGTGTTGGGCAACCCCTGTAGAAGTGACTCGACCGGGTGAACAGGAGAGGCGTGCGGGGCTATCAGCTGGTTGTGCCGCAATTGGAACCAGGCAAATTGGCAATTTTTAATGAGATGGTTAGAGATAGGTATTCGCATGGCAAAATGCGGGGGAACCCACATCAAATCCGAAAGGTCGACGTAAGCGGGGAGGGATGCCTGCTCCAGCTCCCTCCATCTTGTGGGGGGTAGAGCTGGTCCCCACGCTGATACCTGCGATATCATCGCCGCTTGGTGATATAGCTGGACATTGGGTAGTCCCAATCCACCTCGGTCAATCGGGCCTGGAGCGTGGCTGCCGCAACTCTCGGCCGCTTGTTGTCCCAGACATACGAGTTAAATGATGTTTGGAAGGCGCGCAGGATCCTCTCCGGTACTGGAATGGGAATACATTGCATGATGTAAGTTAACTTGGGGAGGATCATCATCTTTAGAGCAGCAATTCTGCCCATCCAAGATATTTCCTCATATTTCTTAGATCTCAATCTGGCATCAACCCCTTTTAGTAAAACAGTATAGTTTTCCTGTATCACTGTGTCTTTGACATGTGACAGGTAGACACCCAGATGTCGAATCCCGTCCCCCAACCACTTGAACGAGTAGAGTCGCTTAAGACACCTCTTCTTTGACTGGCCAATGTGGATCATGTAAGCCTCCGTTTTAGACACATTAATCTTATAATTCCATATTCTGCTAAAGGTGTCAATAGTCCCAAAGAGGGGGGGAAGTGATTCCACCGGGTTCGTTAGGAAGAGAGTGAGATCGTCAGCAAAAGAGCGCTAATTTCTGCAGTGTGTCATGGATCTGAAGACCCTGTATTCTGTGGTTTTCCCTAATTGCCTCCACAAGCGGCTCCATTACCAACGCGAAAAGGAGTGGGGACAGGGGGCACCCTGTCTGGTCCCGTTCCTGATAGCAATTTTAGGAGAGCAGAAGCCTAACCCTTTAACTACGGCCGTCAGAGAGGCGTAGAGAGCAGGGGGGGTAGCCCCATGTCTGCCGCTTCCATAAATATGTTCAATAACCTACGGGTGTTATTAGTACCCTGCCTACCCTGTATGAACCCCACTTGGTCCAAGTGGACCAGCGAGGGTAAGTGTTTGCCTAGCCTGGTCACCAGGACCTTAGCATAGACTTTCACGTCCACATTAATAAGTGAGATAGGCCGATAGCTCTCACAAAGCGTCAGATCCTTCCCCTCTTTGGGTATGGTCAGGATAGTGGCCTCTAGGAATTCAGGAAGAAAGGTCCCCGTCTCCCTAACCTCATCGTAAAGGTGAAGCAATGTAGGCGAAAGCAATTGGGCAAAGGTGCGATAGAATAAGCTTGTAAAGCCGTCTGGGCCCGGAGCCTTATGGGGTTTTAACGCTAGAATGGCTGTTTTGATTTCCTCTAGGGTGAAAGGAGCAGCCAGGTCATCCACCGAGGCTGCGTCCAGGGAGGGAAGGTCTAACTTCGCCAAGAACTGTTGGGTAGCTGTCCTACGAGTGCCCACCTCCAAAGAGTCGTTATCAAGATTATATAACGAGGTATAGTAGTCGGCAAATGCCTGTCCTATGTCTCTAGGTGAATGGACTGCGCCTGCAGCAGTAGAAATCGAGGGAATTCTGGCCTGGACCACACGGTCCCTGAGCTTACGGGCAAGCAATCTATCAGCCCTATTTCCTTTATAAAAATATAGCTGCTTAAGCTTGAGTAGATTTGCTTGAACACGGAGCTGCTCTCTCTTGTTAATTTGATCTCTGATTGTACCTACCCGATCGGCAAGGGTGGGAATAGGGGTACTTTTGTTGGCCATTTCGATCTGTCTCAGTTCCGCGTAACCAGTTCCATTTTTAACAAACCCTTACGCCTTTCCCCCGAACAGGCACTCTTAATTAAACATGGCAATACGTTTATAGCTACTTTGTGTACTGCTGTCAGACTTTGTAAATCTAGATATTGGAAGATAGTTACTAATTATGATTTTATATTATTAAACTGTTGCTACATTTATCAAATTTTTTATGTATAAAATATTTTACCAGGAAGGATACATTGAGATTTATTTCGTTTTCTAGTATGTCCTGGGTCCACAAAACATTGCATTCATACAATAGGGTACAATAAAATACAAAAACAATATTAATACACAATGTATACAAAATTTAACATAGAACAGGTAGGAAATATATAATCAAACATGACAGGTGCATTCTGTTTTGAGATATGTAGAGTGGGATCTCTTAAAGGATTTTAGGCTTGGGGAAGGTTTGAAAGTGTGCGGGAGGTTGTTCCATAATTGTGGGTCTCTGTAGGAAAAGGAGGATCGAGCTGCTTTCTTTTTGCATGGAGGCAAACTAAATAATGTGCTGGTACTGGATCGGAGGTTATAGGAGGTGGGAATAGCCGGGGAGAGCATTCTGCTCAGGTAGGGTGGGAGCTTCCCAGAAAGGCTCTTAAACACAAATTGTAGCACAAAGCGGCAGAACGAGTTATACAATGTATTAAGTTTATTAAGCTGAGTTTGCGGTGCAGGTGCGTATACTACATCCCCATAATCAATGATTGGCATCAGCATTTGCTGTACAATCTTTTCCTTTACTGTAGGGCTTAGGCAGGATTTGTTTCTGTACAGGGCACCTAGTTTTGGATTAAGTTTAGATGCAAGTTTTTCTATGTGGAGGCCAAAAGATAGATTAGGGTCTAACAACATACCCAAGTATTTGAAAGAGTGGACTGTGGTCAGTGTGCATTTTGATTTTGTTTTGATGCATAGATGGGACTTTTGTAGTTTGTGTAATTTAGGTACCATTCCAAAGATCATTGTGACAGTTTTGTCAGTGTTTAGGAAGAGTTTGTTTTTTGAGATCCACTTTTCTACCTCTGTGAACTGGTCTTGGAGCACTGCCTCAAGCTGCGGTAGATCGGATTTGCTTGCATAGGTTACTGTGTCGTCTGCGTACATGTATACAGTTGATGATTTGTCTAGTCTCTTGATGGACTTTCTGGATAATGACCAATTTTTTTTTAAATTTGGGATTCTTGGATTACATATGAGGCTTCTCAAAGGAATTCGTAACTTTGTTTTTTTTGTTTTTTAGATGAAATAGGGAGTATTATTGGATTGAATAATTAAGGGACTGGGGGACCAAACTTCAATAGGAGGGTAGGGGTGTATTTTGTCTTTCTATTCCGGGAGGGGAATAAAGGGACAGACTACTCCAGAAATGTTGGTTTAAAAAGATAATCCCTTTATTACTTATTCCCCAGATTTGCATAACCAACACTGTTATATTAATATACCTTTTACCTTTGTGATTACTTTGTATCTAAGACTCTGCAGACTGCCCCCTTATTTCAGTTCTTTTGACAAACTTGCATTTTAGCCAATCAGTGCTAACTCATAAATATCTCCACGGGAGAGAGCACTATGTTATCTGTATGGCACACATGAACCAGCACAGTCTAGCTGTAAAAAATTGTCAAAATGCACTGAGATATAAGGCAACAAGGGCTTAGAAATTAGCATAAGAGCCTAACTAGGTTAAACTTTCAATAAAGAATACCAAGAGAACAACGGAAATTTGATGATAAATATAATTTGGAAAGTTGTTTAAAATTGCACGCCCTATCTGAATCATTAAAGTTTAATTTTGACTAGACTGTCTCTTTAAACTGCTGTGCACAGCTGCAAAAGAATAGTAACTACTTGCTATGTTATTGCATTTCATCCTGTTCCTGTAGCTCTCCTGTTCTAATAGCATAAAGTGCCAGATACTGAAGCTCCGCCTCTTTGTACTGGGGGCTGCCATCTTGGAGCTCAGGTATTCTCACAGTCTGTAGCAGAAGCTGTGCACACTCACAGATCAGTCATATTGTTTACTTTTGTACAGCTGTATAATGTGCTTCGGGTTAGTGTGCATGATATATCATGTGAGCTTTATATTTTTGCAGTTTTTACAATTAGCAATGCAGCCACAGCAAAAATGTAAAGCTCCTTCTTTGTATCATGCACTCTACCCTGAAGCACAGGTCTCCATAGAGCCTACTTCATGTTCCAGTGGTGGCAACTCATGTGCTGTATCAGCAGTTTGCGGAAAAAAACGTAAGATTCCCCATTTGAAGACTTTCCATTTATTATATCTTGAACCATAGAATCTTCACAAAAGTACTAGTGCTGCTCACAGTAGAAGTTGAGAGGAAGGGAATTTTCATACTATGTTATCTTCAGGGCATCTCAAACCTTTTCCACTCGCGATCCCTTTTCGCGTGAGAATTTTTTAAGTGACCACGGGTATATAAAATAGGTATACAAATCAACATTTACTGATAATAAATCATACTCATCATACTCGCCCCTTCATGCTCATACGCCCCTCTTCCATGCTCACTCCCCTGCCCCTTCCATACTCACTTCCCTGCCCCTTCCATACTCACTCCCCTGCCCCTTCCATACTCCCCCCTTCCATGCTCACTTCCCTGCCACTTCCATACTCTCCCTTCATATTCATACTCCCCCACTTCACACTCATACTCCCCTATTCCATGCTCATACTACCCCCTTCCATGCTCATACTCCCCCCTTTCATGCTCACTGCCCCTTCTATGCTCACTCCCCTGCACCTTCCATACTCCCCCTTCATATTCAACGCCCCTCCATTCTCATACCCTCCTTCCCATGCTTGTACCCCCATCCATCTTTCAGCCAGCACCTGACACGCGGTCAGTCAGCACCTGGCAAGCGGTCAACCAACATTAGATATAGGGGTCTGGCACTGTCAGGCACACAGTCATCCAGCACCTAACACATGAACATCAGGCACATAACATAGTCTGCCTATGTCAGGCTCAGGGCCTTGCAGATTAAAGAGGTCTTGTAATATATTATAAAACAGTGAAAAAAGTGTGTTAATGCCAACATCTATGAGAACTACATACCCATTTATCCAAGGGGACCTTTGACAGGGAGCCAGTACCTTGGTACAAGTTCAATGTGAGCTGCTTTAGACGCTTCTCCTGCAAGAAGTGTCCCAGGTACCTCTGCAGCAGGTACCTGCATGTTCTCTTCTTAATGGATTCTGAGAAGGGCCAAGGTATGGCTGGCACTAAAAAATACCACACTCAGTCAATCAGAAGCACACGCAAGGTCTATTCATGTCTACACGCCATTACAGTCAGCCTTTTTGCATCTCCTCTTATTGCTCTCTGACACCCGTCTAGTCAGGTTGTTTCTTTCTCTTGCTGGCGATACCTCATTTTCACTTTCCCCATCCTTCCGGTGTTGCACAGCCTGACATTCTGTCTGCGCTACACCGGGAGGGAAGTTGCGCGGTTGCGCTGCCGCGCACCTTAGAGGGAACATGCCTGGAAGGGAAACAAAAAAAAACCACATAGGCCCGCAACCCCCACAGAAGGGCTTAAACTGTGACATTCAGCTTGTAGCCAACTAAGAGGAAGAAAGCCAAGTACAGATGAAGGAAGTGTATATTTTCAGTGCAATGGCTAAAAAAACAAAACAGATTCTGATTCTAAATAAGAAAACATTATTTAAGGAACACTTTCCAACATCAAAGGGAGGTGTGGTACTTTGTATTGAACTAGTCTGTTCCAGCAAAAGCTAGAAGGAAGTAAATCAAATAATTGTTCAGGGTTCAAATTATGCAATATTGAGTTTATCAATATTGCACTTTGTGATTTTTGTTTCCACAGGTACAATTATCACTGGACACTACCATAATTTTTTCACAATTTTTCACTAGTTTTCATTTATTTTTATTTTTATATTTTTATCTTTTGGGATTTTGGATAATAAATTTGGAACTTTGGACACAATTTCAAGATTTTTTCCTATTAGGATCTCATTCGGACACATTGGACACCTTCAGAGGACACCTATTAAGGATATCACTGTTTATAAGGACAAACACTTTGGATTATGATTTACTATTATTATTATTAATATATTTTCTAGCCACAGGTTTATTGTCCTAATTTTTGAGGAATGTGAGAAATCCACTTACTCTCAGCCTCTGTTTTTGTTTTTATTGTATATAGGGTACCCTATTTTATATATATATATATATATATATATATATATATATATATATATATATATACTGTATATATGTTACAATAAATGTATTTTTAATCCTATTTTGATTTTTTTAGTATATATAGGTACTTAAGCCTTTTTAAGGTGCTCCCTTTTTTTATATATATCGGGTTATAGATGTGAATGGGAGACAACTATATTGCATTACAATATAATGCTCAAACAACCCCTCCAAAGATTTTGCATTTATTTTTTCCAGTCTGCATTTTTGATCACTGGGCCCTAGATGTTAATACCAGGGGTGTGAAAACATATGCAAGCTGCATATTTCAGTTATTCTTTTATATATTTACTCAGAAATACCTAATTTTGTCTTTAAAGTGAAGGTAAACTTTGATGAATGAAAGCCCAGTTTTTAAAAATACTATTAAAAACAGGGACACTTTCATTCATCAAAGTTTAGAAAACAGCCATTTTGATTAAAAACGTACCTTTGTTTTTTTCACAGCCAGAGCAGCTTCCCCCACCCGGAGAGCCTCTCTTCACACGTCATCAATGACTAATCCGGCTTCTCCAATCATGGCTTTCCCCTTAGGGGAATCATTGCCTGAAGCCATGATTGGAGGAAGCCGGATTAGAGGAAGCCGGATTAGTCATTGATGATGTGTGAAGAGAGGATCTCCGTGTGATCGTCCACATAAAAACTGAGAATAAGCAGTACCAGCCTAAATATTAAAACAGATAAAATTTGATATATATGATAAAGATTCTCTATTTTCTTACTCTAATACTCACAAACCTCAAAGATGCCAACTGCACAAAATATAGAAGGTAATACCTTATTAATAAGCCCAGTGCTTAGGTAAAGAAGGGATGTGGTGGATTAACAAACAAAAAGTAGGAAAGGTTGTTTAGTGGTCAAGTTTTAAAGGGATAGTATAAACCAATTTTCATATAACTGCATGTAATATACACTACTATAAAGAAGAATATGCATAGAAACTGATATAAAATTCCAGTATAAAACCTTTTAAAAACTTACTTAGAAGCCCCCAGTTTAGCACTGTTGATAAGATTAGGCTAGGACACCCACTGAAAGGGGCTGGGAAAGAAGTAACAGGCATACACTTCCACACCCCTCCATTGGATATGACAACACCCATTATACAACCAGGAGTCTGTAGACATCAGTATACATCTAAAACCTTGTGGTATGGTTAGGAATCTGAAAATCAGCACAATATTATTAAAAAATAAGCAAATATATATATTTTTTTTACAAAAAAACTCCCAGAAAGGCTATAAATGGATAATCTATAAAACATTTATGCAAAAAAAATCTAGTGTACAATATCCCTTTAATAGTAACCCTGCAGGTGGTGTATTTAGATCTCCTGCTGCCATAGACTCATGAAGACTGACACTAGGGATAGGTGAACGAACGTTTTACAACATTTGAAAAAAATATTTCTAATACTATCTTTAAATGTAATATTCTATTCGAATTATGCAATATTCAAATTTGAAAAATATGAATCAATATATTTGTAATAGTATTTCTAATGCTCTCTTTAAATTAAATAGTAAAATTAAGCAATATTCAAAATAGAAAAATTTAAATCAACAAATTTGTATCTATTATGTATCATTTTACTTAATTTCCTACCACGTGAACTATTGAACTTCTGAATAGTATTTGTAAAACCAAATGTTACATTAAAAATTTCAAATGTGGATATTCAATCTAATTATGAAAATTTTAAAACAAAAGCAACATTTGGAAACCGAAAATAACAATTGATTACTAAATTGTATTTCTGGCACATACAAAACATATTCCATTATCTACTAGAGAACTACTTCTGCCATGGCAAGGAATAGGTTACTGGAGCAACTAATATCACAAGACCTTTGTTTCAAAGATGATTTAAGTAAATAGTTACATTGAAATAAATGTTTATTGAACTACAGTTCTTTAATTAGGCAAACAGATTTTATTTTTAGGATCTTATTATTGAGAGAAGAAGAAAAAAGTGCAGTTTTTTCATAAAAAAAAATCCAGTATAAAATATATGTCTGGTACTAGATAAACACTTTTGAATCTCTACAATGGAAACACACCTACATATAACACAGAAACAGCCAAAGAAAATGTGTGCATTAAATTTTTTATCTAGATTACAGTCTAATAGAGAAGACCTCTGTGTTTATACCACTGCTTATCTAAAACACTTGAGGCGAGATCACATATATGGTGCAGGCTTCAGTGCAAACGCTGAAACCCGTGCCATCCGTAATTTCACCTCGCACATCGGGGAATCCAATAAACCCTGCCAGCATTTCATAAAGTGCAGTAAATTGGATAAACTAGAAATGTCCAGAAATGTGCGTAAATACACCTTTCCTGGAGTCGCCAGTGACTTACGGCACTTTAGAAACTGCCAGCGGCTAAGATTAAAAAAAATGTTATATCTCTCGTAAAAGTCTAACCCATTTCCCAAAAATAAACCCCACGTAAAAACCCCTATATCCGCAATCACCCCACATCGCAACAAATAATAAAAGTATTAACCCCTAAACCGTCAACCCCCTACAACGCAATATGTCTAATTAAATTATTAACCCCTAATCCGCCATTCACCCACATTGCGATGTACCTAATAAATGTATTAACCCTTAATCTGCCATTCACCCAGATCGCAAATAACCTAATTAAACTATTAACCCCTAATCCGCCATTAACCCACATGGCAATTAATCTAATTAATCTATTAACCCCTAAACCACCAAACCCCCACAACACAATTAACCTAAATAAATTACTAAACCCCCTAACCTAACACCCCCTAAATTAACCCCAATTACCTAAATTAAAAAATACTAAGGTTCAATTAAAATAAAAAAACCTAACAATACTTTAAAAATAAAAAAAACAGTTTCAATTAATCTAAAATTGCATAAAATAAAAAAGTCTAACATTACATAAAATAATTAACCAAATTATCAAAAACAAAAAAATTAAACCTAATCCCTATGAAAATAAAAAAGCCACCCAAAATAAAAACACCCCCTAATCTAATACTGAACTACCAATAGCCCTTAAAAGGGCCTTTTGTAGGGCATTGCTCTAAGTTAAATAGCTCTTTTACCTTTAAAAAAAACTAAGTTCCCCTTAACAGTAAAAGCCCCCACCCTCCAAACCCCCCAAAATAAAAAAAACTAACACTAAAAAATCCTAAACTACCCATTGCCCCTAAAGGGGAATTTGTATGGGCATTGCCCTTAAAAGGGAATTCATCTCTTTTACTGCCCTTTAAAGGGCCTTCGCTTTTTTTCCGATCATAAAATCCCTAATTTCAAGGAGTTACGGTGCTCACATTTTCAGCGCAAGGCTTTCTGCACCTGCCTATGTGTGGCGAGGTGAAAAAGGAGTAAAATTTCTCAATTTTTGCCACATAAATCCTTGCACTGAATATAAGATACCAACTTGCAACGCGGTTCTATGTTAGCTTATGGGAGTAAAATAAGCGGATGACGGGTGAAATATACGCGCCGCATATATATGCGGCACAGTATCTGTGATAGCAAACCTGGACTAAACACCGGCGTTGCCACCTTTATGTAATCTTGCCCCTCATGTGGCTGCATAAAGGGACATTAATCTGTGGAGGAACCATGTATATCTGGTCACACAGTAAAGGAGACAAATCAAAGATTGAGAAGAGTATTTTAATGGGTGCATCCTATGATTGCAAAACAATGTAAATTTTGCTAACACAATTAGAAATTTAAATGCTTATAGAATATTTATTTTGTATGCAGTTGTTTAGCCATGATGTGATGAATTTCTGATGCCTTTATAGAAAAAAAAAACCATAATTTATGCTTACCTGATAAATTTATTTCTCTTGTAGTGCATCCAGTCCACGGATCATCCATTACTTGTGGGATATTCTCCTTCCCAACAGGAAGTTGCAAGAGGATCACCCACAGCAGAGCTGCTATATAGCTCCTCCCCTCACTGCCATATCCAGTCATTCGACCGAAACAAGACGAGAAAGGAGAAACCATAGGGTGCAGTGGTGACTGTAGTTTAATTAAAATTTAGACCTGCCTTAAAAGGACAGGACGGGCCGTGGACTGGATACACTACAAGAGAAATAAATTTATCAGGTAAGCATAAATTATGTTTTCTCTTGTTAAGTGTATCCAGTCCACGGATCATCCATTACTTGTGGGATACCAATACCAAAGCTAAAGTACACGGATGATGGGAGGGACAAGGCAGGAACTTAAACGGAAGGAACCACTGCCTGTAGAACCTTTCTCCCAAAAACAGCCTCCGAAGAAGCAAAAGTGTCAAATTTGTAAAATTTTGAAAAGGTGTGAAGCGAAGACCAAGTCGCAGCCTTGCAAATCTGTTCAACAGAGGCCTCATTTTTAAAGGCCCAGGTGGAAGCCACAGCTCTAGTAGAATGAGCTGTAATCCTTTCAGGGGGCTGCTGTCCAGCAGTCTCATAGGCTAAGCGTATTATGCTCCAAAGCCAAAAGGAGAGAGAGGTTGCCGAAGCTTTTTGACCTCTCCTCTGTCCAGAGAGGGCAGATGTTTGACGAAAATCTTTAGTAGCCTGTAAGTAAAACTTCAAGGCACGGACTATGTCCAGATTATGCAAAAGACGTTCCTTCTTTGAAGAAGGATTAGGACACAATGATGGAACAACAATCTCTTGATTGATATTCCTGTTAGAAACCACCTTAGGTAAAAACCCAGGTTTGGTACGCAGAACTACCTTGTCTGAATGAAATATCAGATAAGGAGAATCACAATGTAAGGCAGATAACTCAGAGACTCTTCGAGCCGAGGAAATAGCCATCAAAAACAGAACTTTCCAAGATAAAAGTTTAATATCAATGGAATGAAGGGGTTCAAACGGAACTCCCTGAAGAACTTTAAGAACCAAGTTTAAGCTCCACGGGGGAGGAACAGTTTTAAACACAGGCTTAATCCTAACCAAAGCCTGACAAAATGCCTGGACGTCTGGAACTTCTGCCAGACGCTTGTGCAAAAGAATAGACAGAGCAGAGATCTGTCCTTTTAAAGAACTAGCTGATAAGCCTTTGTCCAAACCCTCTTGGAGAAAGGACAATATCCTAGGAATCCTAACCTTACTCCATGAGTAACTCTTGGATTCACACCAATAAAGATATTTACGCCATATCTTATGGTAGATTTTCCTGGTGACTGGCTTCCGAGCCTGTATTAAAGTATCAATGACTGACTCGGAGAAGCCACGCCTTGATAGAATCAAGCGTTCAATCTCCATGCAGTCAGTCTCAGAGAAATTAGGTTTGGATGATTGAAAGGACCTTTTATTAGAAGGTCCTGCCTCAGAGGCAGAGTCCATGGTGGAAGAGCTGACATGTC
The DNA here is from genome assembly GCF_027579735.1 of Bombina bombina. NCBI lineage: Eukaryota > Metazoa > Chordata > Amphibia > Anura > Bombinatoridae > Bombina > Bombina bombina. The sequence continues at coordinate 516,091,248 of NC_069499.1, read as the reverse complement.
CACTAGGTCTGCATACCAGGTCCTGCGTGGCCACGCAGGCGCTATCAGAATCACCGATGCTCTCTCCTGTTTGATTTTGGCAATCAGTCGAGGGAGCAGAGGAAACGGTGGAAACACATAAGCCAGGTTGAAGAACCAAGGAGCTGCTAGAGCATCTATCAGCGTTGCTCCCGGGTCCCTGGACCTGGATCCGTAACAAGAAAGCTTGGAGTTCTGGCGAGACGCCATGAGATCCAGTTCTGGTTTGCCCCAACGATGGACCAGTTGAGCAAACACCTCCGGATGGAGTGCCCACTCCCCCAGGTGAAAAGTCTGACGACTTAGAAAATCCGCCTCCCAGTTCTCTACGCCTGGGATGTGGATCGCTGACAGGTGGCAAGAGTGAGACTCTGCCCAGCGAATTATCTTTGAGACTTCTAACATCGCTAGGGAACTCCTGGTTCCCCCTTGATGGTTGATGTAAGCCACAGTCGTGATGTTGTCCGACTGAAATCTGATGAACCTCAGGGTTGCTAACTGAGGCCAAGCTAGAAGAGCATTGAATATTGCTCTTAACTCCAGAATATTTATTGGGAGGAGTTTCTCCTCCTGAGTCCACGATCCCTGAGCCTTCAGGGAGTTCCAGACTGCTCCCCAACCTAGAAGGCTGGCATCTGTTGTTACAATCGTCCAATCTGGCCTGCGAAAGGTCATACCCTTGGACAGATGGACCCGAGATAGCCACCAGAGAAGAGAATCTCTGGTCTCTTGATCCAGATTTAGTAGAGGGGACAAATCTGAGTAATCCCCATTCCACTGACTTAGCATGCATAATTGCAGCAGTCTGAGATGCAGGCGCACAAATGGCACTATGTCCATTGCCGCTACCATTAAGCCGATTACTTCCATGCACTGAGCCACTGACGGGCGTGGAATGGAATGAAGGACACGGCAAGCATTTAGAAGTTTTGATAACCTGGACTCCGTCAGGTAAATTTTCATCTCTATAGAATCTATAAGAGTCCCTAGGAAGGAGACTCTTGTGAGTGGGGATAGAGAACTCTTTTCCACGTTCACTTTCCACCCATGCGACCTCAGAAATGCCAGAACTATCTCTGTATGAGACTTGGCAATTTGAAAGCTTGACGCCTGTATCAGGATGTCGTCTAGATACGGAGCCACCACTATGCCTCGCGGTCTTAGAACCGCCAGAAGTGAGCCCAGAACCTTTGTAAAAATTCTCAGGGCTGTGGCCAACCCGAAGGGAAGAGCTACAAATTGGTAATGCCTGTCTAGAAAGTCAAACCTTAGGAACCGATGATGATCTTTGTGAATCGGTATGTGAAGGTAGGCATCCTTTAAGTCCACTGTGGTCATGTACTGACCCTCTTGGATCATGGGTAGGATGGTCCGAATAGTTTCCATTTTGAATGATGGAACTCTGAGGAATTTGTTTAAGATCTTTAGATCCAAGATTGGTCTGAAGGTTCCCTCTTTCTTGGGAACCACAAACAGATTTTAATAAAACCCCTGTCCTTGTTCCGTCCGCGGAACTGGATGGATCACTCCCATTACTAGGAGGTCTTGCACACAGCTTAGGAATGCCTCTTTCTTTATCTGGTTTGCTGATAACCTTGAAAGATGAAATCTCCCTTGTGGAGGAGAAGCTTTGAAGTCCAGAAGATATCCCTGAGATATGATCTCCAACGCCCAGGGATCCTGAACATCTCTTGCCCACGCCTGGGCGAAGAGAGAAAGTCTGCCCCCCACTAGATCCGTTTCCGGATAGGGGGCCGTTCCTTCATGCTGTCTTGGGGGCAGCAGCAGGCTTTCTGGCCTGCTTGCCCTTGTTCCAGGACTGGTTAGGTTTCCAGGCCTGTCTGGAATGAGCAACAGTTCCCTCTTGTTTTGAAGCGGAGGAAGTTGATGTTGCTCCTGCCTTGAAATTTCGAAAGGCACGAAAATTAGACTGTTTGGCCTTTGATTTGGCCCTGTCCTGAGGAAGGGTATGACCCTTGCCTCCAGTAATGTCAGCAATAATTTCCTTCAAGCCTGGCCCGAATAAGGTCTGCCCCTTGAAATGTTGAGTATTTAGACTTTGAAGTCACGTCAGCTGACCAGGATTTGAGCCATAGCACCCTACGCGCCTGGATGACGAATCCAGAATTCTTAGCCGTTAGTTTAGTCAAATGAACAATGGCATCAGAAACAAATGAGTTAGCTAGCTTAAGCGTTCTAAGCTTGTCAATAATTTCATTCAATGGAGCTGTATGGATGGCCTCTTCCAGGGCCTCAAACCAGAATGCCGCCGCAGCAGTGACAGGCGCAATGCATGCAAGGGGCTGTAAAATAAAACCTTGTTGAATAAACATTTTCTTAAGGTAACCCTCCAATTTTTTATCCATTGGATCTGAAAAAGCACAACTGTCCTCAACTGCTTTGCTAAAGTAGTGGATCTGCTCCCTCCACCTTAGGGACCGTCTGCCATAAGTCCCTTGTAGTGGCGTCTATTGGAAACATTTTTCTAAATATAGGAGGTGGGGAAAAGGGCACACCGGGTCTATCCCACTCCTTGCTAATAATTTCTGTAAGTCTTTTAGGTATAGGAAAAATGTCAGTACACACCGGCACCGCATAGTATCTATCCAGCCTACACAATTTCTCTGGAATTGCAACTGTGTTACAGTCATTCAGAGCAGCTAATACCTCCCCAAGCAATACACGGAGGTTCTCAAGCTTAAATTTAAAATTAGAAATCTCTGAATCAGGTTTCCCCGAGTCAGAGATGTCACCCACAGACTGAAGCTCTCCGTCCTCATGTTCTGCATACTGTGACGCAGTATCAGACATGGCTCTAACAGCATTTGCGCGCTCTGTATCTCTCCTAACCCCAGAGCTATCGCGCTTGCCTCTTAATTCAGGCAATCTAGATAATACCTCTGACAGGGTATTATTCATGATTGCAGCCATGTCCTGCAAGGTAATCGCTATGGGCATCCCTGATGTAATTGGCGCCATATTAGCGTGTGTCCCCTGAGCGGGAGGCGAAGGGTCTGACACGTGGGGAGAGTTAGTCGGCATAACTTCCCCCTCGACAGAACCCTCTGGTGATAATTCTTTTATAGATAAAGACTGATCTTTACTGTTTAAGGTGAAATCAATACATTTAGTACACATTCTCCTATGGGGCTCCACCATGGCTTTCAAACATAATGAACAAGTAGGTTCCTTTGTGTCAGACATGTTTAAACAGACTAGCAATGAGACTAGCAAGCTTGGAAAACACTTTAAAACAAGTTTACAAGCAATATAAAAAACGTTACTGCGCCTTTAAGAAACACAAATTTTCCCAAATTTTGAAATAACAGTGAAAAAATGCAGTTACACTAACGAAATTTTTACAGTGTATGTAATAAGTTAGCAGAGCATTGCACCCACTTGCAAATGGATGATTAACCCCTTAATACCAAAAACGGAATAACAAATGACAAAAACGTTTTTTAAACAGTCACAACAACTGCCACAGCTCTACTGTGGCTTTTTACCTCCCTCAATACGACTTTTGAAGCCTTTTGAGCCCTTCAGAGAAGTCCTGGATCATGCAGGAAGAAGCTGGATGTCTGTGTCTGTAATTTTTGCTGTGCAAAAAAACGCCAAAATAGGCTCCTCCCACTCATATTACAACAGTGGGAAGCCTCAGGGAACTGTTTCTAGGCAAAATTAAAGCCAGCCATGTGGAAAAAAACTAGGCCCCAATGAGTTTTATCGCCAAACATATGTAAAAAATGATTAAACATGCCAGCAAACGTTTTAAAATACACTTTTATAAGAGTATGTATCTCTATTAATAAGCCTGATACCAGTCGCTATCACTGCATTTAAGGCTTTACTTACATTACTTCGGTATCAGCAGCATTTTCTAGCAAATTCCATCCCTAGAAAAATATTTTAACTGCACATACCTTATTACAGGAAAACCTGCACGCTATTCCCCCTCTGAAGTTACCTCACTCCTTCTGCTAAGATCATAGAAAACGCAGGCAGATTCTTCTTCTAAATACTGCCTGAGATAAGCAGTACACTCCGGTACCATTTAAAAATAACAAACTTTTGATTGAAGAAATAAACTAAGTATAAAACACCACAGTCCTCTTACGACCTCCATCTTAGTTGAGAGTTGCAAGAGAATGACTGGGTATGGCAGTGAGGGGAGGAGCTATATAGCAGTTCTGCTGTGGGTGATCATCTTGCAACTTCCTGTTGTGAAGGAGAATATCCCACAAGTAATGGATGATCTGTGGACTGGATACACTTAACAAGAGAAAAATACTTTAATGTCCCTTAAAGGTAAAACACACTTCTCTCAGGAGAGCTCCTATATAGATAGAATTGTGGAAAGAGCAACGGGATATGGGAATGTGGGAGAAAATGAAAGAATATCCAATAGACATTTTAAAGGGCAATGCTAATCTGTTTGGAATAGTGACAGTGCAGCATGCTGGCCCTTTATATGTACTAGGGATATAAAAAGTCTGTTTCATTGTTGTAAATAAAAGCACTAAGCAGTGGGTTATACTTAAAGGGACACTGAACCCACATTTTTTATTTTGTGATTCAGATAGAGCATGCAATTTTAAGCAACTTTCTACTTTATTCCTATTATCAAATTTTCTTCATTCTCTTTGTATCTTTATTTGAAAGCAAGAAATTGCAAAGACATTTTACAAGCCTGTCACCTAACATCAGACTCCAGATTTGCAAAGACATTTTACAAGCCACACACCTATCATCAGACTCCAGATTTGCAAAGACATGTTACAAGGTAATTCACCTGACTGGCCTCTCTCCAATCAAGATACTGAGTGCGATTATATCTTATTTCTGTTGGGCTATCATGGAATTATTTTTAAATCTCATTGTAATATTCCAATCTTTTTTTCTCCAATCTTTGTTTCCAAACTTTTTCTCCCCCTCTGCTGTGTCTCAAACCCCTCCTGCCATGTTTACCCTTCTTTCTCTTTCCACAGCCTCACACCTAACATCAGACTCCAGATTTGCAAAGACATTTTACAAGCCTCTCACCTAACATCAGACTCCAGATTTACAAGCACTAGCCCTCCAATCCCTTCCCGCCACCACCCACCCTATTGTTTACCTTAATATTTACACATGTTCTAACATTAATTATGTGCAGCTGTCACTAATAATCCAGGATAGTGAAACCACTTCAGACTCACAGCCTTCGTACTGACATTTTACCACATTCGTTTACACTTTTCCAAACCTCACTTGCTCAGTCACCACACACTTACACCCCCCCCATGCCATCACTCGCTCTCAGTTGACTCTGCCTTATATCAGACATATTTTCTTTCTCCCTTACCTTCTGTGTCCATTCCCTCTCCTTTAGATTGTAAGATTGAGAGCCTTTCTACCTGTAGACCACTTTGTATTTAAAGTTAACTACTACTGATGCTTAAGGGCAGGGCATTCCTCTCCTTTTGTATAACTGGATTAATGGACCTACAACTGTTATTTACCCTACTGTACTTGTTTGTGTATTACTGTATCCCTGTAATGTTTTTATATTCTTTGTATATTGCTGCGTAATCTGCTGGCGCTTTATAAATAAATGATAATAATAAAAATAATAAGGAAGTAAGTTTAGATGCCAGCCCATTTTTGGTGAACAACCTGGGTTGTTCTTGCTGATTGGTGGATAAATTCAGCCACCAATAAACAAGTACTGTCCAGGGTTTTGAACAAAAAAAAACAGAATTTATGCTTACCTGATAAATTACTTTCTCCAACGGTGTGTCCGGTCCACGGCGTCATCCTTACTTGTGGGAATATCTCTTCCCCAACAGGAAATGGCAAAGAGTCCCAGCAAAGCTGGCCATATAGTCCCTCCTAGGCTCCGCCCACCCCAGTCATTCGACCGACGGACAGGAGGAAAAATATAGGAGAAACCATATGGTACCGTGGTGACAGTAGTTAGAGAAAATAATTCATCAGACCTGATTAAAAAACCAGGGCGGGCCGTGGACCAGACACACCGTTGGAGAAAGTAATTTATCAGGTAAGCATAAATTCTGTTTTCTCCAACATTGGTGTGTCCGGTCCATGGCGTCATCCTTACTTGTGGGAACCAATACCAAAGCTTTAGGACACGGATGAAGGGAGGGAGCAAATCAGGTTACCTAAACAGAAGGCACCACGGCTTGCAAAACCTTTCTCCCAAAAATAGCCTCCGAAGAAGCAAAAGTATCAAATTTGTAAAATTTGGCAAAAGTGTGCAGTGAAGACCAAGTCGCTGCCTTACATATCTGATCAACATGTGGAAGCCACAGCCCTAGTGGAGTGAGCTGTGATTCTTTCAGGAGGCTGCCGTCTGGCAGTCTCGTAAGCCAATCGGATGATGCTTTTAAGCCAAAAGGAAAGAGAGGTAGAAGTCGCCTTTTGACCTCTCCTTTTACCAGAATAGACGACAAACAGAGAAGATGTTTGTCTGAAATCTTTTGTAGCTTCTAAATAGAATTTTAGAGCACGGACTACGTCCAAATTGTGTAACAAACGTTCCTTCTTTGAAACTGGATTCGGACACAAAGAAGGTACAACTATCTCCTGGTTAATATTTTTGTTAGAAACAACCTTTGGAAGAAAACCAGGCTTAGTACGCAAAACCACCTTATTTGCATGGAACACCAGATAGGGTGGAGCACACTGCAGAGCAGATAACTCTGAAACTCTTCTAACAGAAGAAATAGCAACCAAAAACAAAACTTTCCAAGATAACAACTTAATATCTATGGAATGTAGAGGTTCAAACGGAACCCCTTGAAGAACTGAAAGAACTAAATTTAAACTCCAGGGATGAGTCAAAGGTCTGTAAACAGGCTTGATCCTAACCAGAGCCTGAACAAATGCTTGAACATCTGGCATAGCTGCCAGTCGTTTGTGTAGTAAGACAGATAAAGCAGAAATCTGTCCCTTTAGAGAACTCGCAGATAATCCTTTATCCAAACCTTCTTGCAGAAAGGAAAGAATCTTAGGAATTTTTATCTTATTCCAAGGTAATCCCTTGGATTCACACCAGCAGATATATCTTTTCCATATCTTATGGTAAATCTTTCTAGTTACCGGTTTTCTGGCCTGAACCAGAGTATCAATCACAGAATCTGAAAACCCACGCTTTGATAGAATCAAGCGTTCAATCTCCAAGCCGTCAGCTGGAGGGAGACCAGATTTGGATGTTCGAATGGACCCTGAACAAGAAGGTCCCGTCTCAAAGGTAGCTTCCATGGTGGAACCGATGACATATTCACCAGGTCTGCATACCAAGTCCTGCGTGGCCACGCAGGGGCTATCAAGATCACAGAGGCCCTCTCCTGTTTGATCCTGGCTACCAGCCTGGGAATGAGAGGAAACGGTGGAAACACATAAGCTAGGTTGAAGGTCCAAGGCGCTACTAGTGCATCCACTAGAGTCGCCTTGGGATCCCTGGATCTGGACCCGTAGCAAGGAACCTTGAAGTTCTGACGAGACGCCATCAGATCCATGTCTGGAATGCCCCATAATTGAGTCAATTGGGCAAAAATCTCCGGGTGGAGTTCCCACTCCCCCGGAAGGAATGTCTGACGACTCAGATAATCCGCTTCCCAGTTTTCCACACCTGGGATGTGGATCGCAGATAGATGGCAGGAGTGATTCTCCGCCCATTGTATTATTTTGGTTACTTCTTTCATCGCCAGGGAACTCCTTGTTCCCCCCTGATGATTGATATACGCAACAGTCGTCATGTTGTCTGATTGGAATCTTATGAATCTGGCCTTTGCAAGCTGAGGCCAAGCCCTGAGAGCATTGAATATCGCTCTTAGTTCCAGAATGTTTATCGGGAGAAGAGACTCTTCCCGAGACCATAGTCCCTGAGCTTTCAGGGATTCCCAGACCGCACCCCAGCCCACTAGACTGGCGTCGGTCGTGACAATAACCCACTCTGGTCTGCGGAAGCTCATTCCCTGGGATAGGTGGTCCAGGAATATCCACCAAAGGAGTGAATCTCTGGTCTTCTGATCTACTTGAATCACTGGAGACAAGTTTGTATAGTCCCCATTCCACTGTTTCAGCATGCACAGTTGTAATGGTCTTAGATGAATTCACGCAAAAGGAACTATGTCCATTGCTGCAACCATCAGCCCTACTACTTCCATGCACTGAGCTATGGAAGGACGTGGAACAGAATGAAGAACTTGACAAGCGCTTAGAAGTTTTGACTTTCTGACATCTGTCAGAAAGATCCTCATTTCTAAGGAATCTATTATTGTTCCCAAGAAGGGAACTCTTGTTGACGGAGACAGAGAACTTTTTTCTATGTTCACTTTCCATCCGTGAGATCTGAGAAAGGCCAGAACGATGTCTGTATGAGCCTTTGATTTTGAAAGGGACGACGCTTGTATTAGAATGTCGTCCAAGTATGGTACTACTGCAATGCCCCTCGGTCTTAGAACCGCTAGAAGGGACCCGAGTACCTTTGTGAAAATCCTTGGAGCCGTGGCTAATCCGAATGGGAGGGCCACAAACTGGTAATGTTTGACCAGAAAGGCGAACCTTAGGAACTGATGATGTTCTTTGTGGATAGGAATATGTAGGTACGCATCCTTTAGATCCACGGTAGTAATAAATTGACCTTCCTGGATAGTGGGTAGAATCGTTCGAATGGTTTCCATTTTGAACGATGGTACCCTGAGAAATTTGTTTAGGATCTTTAAATCCAGAATTGGTCTGAAAGTTCCCTCTTTTTTGGGAACCACGAACAGATTTGAGTAAAATCCCATTCCTTGTTCCGTCATTGGAACTGGGTGTATCACTCCCATCTTTAACAGGTCTTCTACACAATGTAAGAACGCCTGTCTCTTTATTTGGTTTGAGGATAAGTGAGGCATGTGGAACCTTCCCCTTGGAGGTAGTTCCTTGAATTCCAGAAGATAACCCTGAGAAACTATTTCTAGCGCCCAGGGATCCTGAACATCTCTTGGCCAAGCCTGAGCAAAGAGAGAGAGAGTCTGCCCCCCACTAGATCCGGTCCCGGATCGGGGGCTACTCCTTCATGCTGTTTTGTTAGCGCTAGCAGGCTTCTTGGTCTGCTTACCCTTGTTCCAGCCTTGCATCGGTTTCCTGGCTGTTTTGGACTGTGAGGCATTACCCTCTTGCTTAGAGGATGCAGAATTAGAAACCGGTCAGTTCCTGAAATTACGAAAGGAACGAAAATTAGACATATTCTTGGCCTTGAAAGGCCTATCTTGTGGGAGGGCGTGACCCTTTCCCCCAGTGATGTCTGAGATAATCTCTTTCAATTCTGGTCCAAAGAGAGTTTTACCCTTGAAAGGGATGTTAAGCAATTTTGTCTTGGATGATACATCCGCTGACCAAGACTTTAGCCAAAGCGCTCTGCGTGCCACAATTGCAAACCCTGAATTGTTCGCCGCTAATCTAGCTAATTGCAAAGCGGCATCTAAAATAAAATAGTTAGCCAACTTAAGTGCGTGAACTCTGTCCATAACCTCCTCATATGGAGTCTCTCTACTGAGCGACTTTTCTAGTTCCTCGAACCAGAACCACGCTGCTGTAGTGACAGGAACAATGCACGAAATGAGTTGTAGAAGGTAACCTTGCTGTACAAAAATCTTTTTAAGCAAACCTTCCAATTTTTTATCCATAGGATCTGTGAAAGCACAACTATCCTCGATAGGAATAGTACTGCGCTTGTTTAGAGTAGAAACTGCCCCCTCGACCTTAGGGACTGTCTGCCATAAGTCCTTTCTGGGGTCGACCATAGGAAATAATTTCTTAAATATAGGAGGGGGAACAAAAGGTATGCCGGGCTTCTCCCACTCCTTATTCACTATGTCCGCCACCCACTTGGGTATAGGAAAAGCGTTGGGGTGCACCGGAACCTCTAGGAACTTGTCCATCTTGCATAATTTTTCTGGAATGACCAAGTTGTCACAATCATCCAGAGTAGATAACACCTCCTTAAGCAGAGCGCGGAGATGTTCTAATTTAAATTTAAATGTCACAACATCAGGTTCAGCCTGTTGAGAAATTTTTCCTGAATCTGAAATTTCCCCATCTGACAAAACCTCCCTCATGGCCCCTTCAGATTGGTGTGAGGGTATGACAGAACAATTATCATCAGCGCCCTCCTGCTCTTCAGTGTTTAAAACAGAGCAATCACGCTTTCTCTGATATGCAGACATTTTGGATAAAATATTTGCTATGGAGTTATCCATTACAGCCGTCAATTGTTGCATGGTAATAAGCATTGGCGCGCTAGAAGTACTAGGGGCCTCCTGCATGGGCAAAACTGGCGTAGACACAGAAGGAGATGATGTAGAACCATGTCTACTCCCTTCATCTGAGGAATCATCTTGGGCAATTTCATTATCTGTGGCAGTACTGTCCTTACTTTGTTTGGACGCTTTGGCACAATTATCACACAATTTTGAATGGGGAGACACATTGGCTTTCATACATATAGAACATAGCTTATCTGAAGGCACAGACATGTTAAACAGGCTTACTTGTCAATAAGGCACAAAAACCGTTTTAAAACAAAACCGTTACTGTCTCTTTAAATTTTAAACAGAGCACACTTTATTACTGAATATGTGAAAAAATATGAAGGAATTGTTCAAAATTTACCAAAATTTCACCACAGTGTCTTAAAGCATTAAAAGTATTGCACACCAATTTTCAGAGCTTTAACCCTTAAAATAACGAAACCGGAGCCGGTTACAGATTTAACCCCTATACAGTCCCAGCTACAGTCTTTGCTGTGACTTTACCAAGCCCAGAGGGGAATACGATACCAAATTACGCCTTTTAGGAACTTTTCCAACTACTTTCAGGTCCTCACACATGCATCTGCATGTCTTGCTCTCAAAAACAACTGCGCAGTAATGGCGCGAAAATGAGGCTCAGCCTACAACTGGGAAGGCCCTTCCTGACTGGAAAAGGTGTCTAACATAGTGCCTGACGTTGAAAAACGTTCCCCAAGTTTATAAGTGTGAAATATCAGCATAAACATGTATAAAATGTCCAAATAAAGCAATCGATTTAGCCCATAAAAGTGTCTACCAGTTTTATAGCCCATATTAAGCCCTTTATTCTGTTTGAGACTAAGAAAATGGCTTACCGGTCCCCATGAGGGGAAATGAGAGCCTTCCAGCATTACACAGTCTTGTTAGAAATATGGCTAGTCATACCTTAAGCAGAAAAGTCTGCTAACTGTTTCCCCCAACTGAAGTTACTTCATCTCAACAGTCCTATGTGGAAACAGCAATCGATTTTAGTTACTGTCTGCTAAAATCATCTTCCTCTCACAAACAGAAATCTTCATCCTTTTCTGTTTCAGAGTAAATAGTACATACCAGCACTATTTTAAAATAACAAACTCTTGATAGTAGAATAAAAAAAACTACAACTAAACACCACATACTCTTAACCATCTCCGTGGAGATGTTGCCTGTGCAACGGCAAAGAGAATGACTGGGGTGGGCGGAGCCTAGGAGGGACTATATGGCCAGCTTTGCTGGGACTCTTTGCCATTTCCTGTTGGGGAAGAGATATTCCCACAAGTAAGGATGACGCCGTGGACCGGACACACCAATGTTGGAGAAATTAGTTGACTCCTTAGCTTAGATGCCTTCTTTTTCAAATAAAGATAGCAAGAGAACGAAGAAAAATTGCTAATATGAGTAAATTAGAAAGTTGCTTAAAATTGCATGCTCTATCTGAATCACGAAAGAAAAAAATTGGGTTTAGTGTCCCTTTAAAACAAATTATTGGAATATGTAAGATTCATCATTCTAAAAGGATATTACCTTTTATTTTTTTGTTTAACTTAATTAATGCAGGGTCCATTACTTCCTGTCACAGCCCCACAAGCGGCTGGGGTCTCTGAAGCAAGGCAAAGGAGTAGATTAACATTTTAAGTGGTTGTTAGGAGACACCTGCTCTAGCTCTAGTCAGATTCTTGTCCATAGTAAGTTAATTGTTGTTTCTTTTTATCTGTTTCTATTTATGTTTACGTTGCTATAACATAATGGAACACTGTTTCATATGCCTTTAAATTTACCAGTTTAGCCCCAGTTGTATTTATTTATTGTGCCTAAATAAACTCTCTGCTGTACCACACAGAACCATATTACAAGTCTATTCCCCTAAATGTAAAAGATAAACACATACAGTACATAGGAATACCACTGAATCCAAGAATCCATAGATAGGCTACATTCCACGTACAAAACAAATATTCATTGCTTATCATTTCTAGAATATTTTTTAAATATATGCACATAAAATGTCATATAGTACTGAATGGTACAGATAAAATACTTGTGCAATATGAAGTTCCTCTAGATGTTTAAGTGCATAGATACAATAATATAAATCGTGATTTTTTTAAAGAATGAGTCATTTTTTTACCTTTATTACTGTCTATTACTGTCATTTGTAAAGCCTCTCTGTTCTTATCAGCCATATTGCCCATTATCATCCTGAAGAAGACCCCCTTACTGAGCTCTCTACAACAATCTATGACACCTTTGACAGAATAAAACAATCATTTCTCTATGACAACAAAAAAAAAAAATTTGAACCCACAGAGAAAGAAGATCTATTTCTATTTTAACTCTGCAAAGAAACATAGAGTGGATAAATGAATCCATTATTTGCTGTCAAAATCTATTTCATCTTCCTGGAGAGCATAGGTTTTATTAAGCCCCACAGGACGTCTTCCTGCATGTACCATGCAGACGTGGCTTTTATTTGCTTTCAAATGTATGTAGGTGAACTATCCCTATAGTCACCTTGAGCAATGACAATTGTTTGCAGACCTCAAAGAAGGCACAGCATCATTAGAGTTGCTTAAGTCACATTCATACAAAAATTATATTAGAAAGTGCTTAACCCCTTAAGGACTGGGCATTTCAGACTAAAACTTCCCCAAAAGACCAGAGCATTTTTAAAATTTTTGCCACCACTCCATTTAAACAGAAATAGAGCCTTGTTTTTTTTTATTTGCCTATCAAAACTATATATAAATATTTTTAGTAGACAGCCTAAAGTATTGATCTAGACCCAATTTGGTATATTTCATGCCACAATTTCACAGTCAAGTGCAATAAAAAACATTTGTTTTTAACTTTTTCACAAACTTTAGGTTTCTCACTGAAATTATTTACATACCGCTTGTGCAATCATGGCACAAATGGTTGTAAAAGCTTATCTGGGATCCTTTTTGTTCAGAAATAGAGGATATATGGCTTTGCCATTGCTTTTTGGTAATTAGAAGGCCACAAATTGCATCTGCGCACCACACTTCTATTATTCAAGACAGTGAAGGGGTTAATCCGGTGGCTTGTAAGGTTAATATTAGCTTTAGTGTAGAGATTACCCTCTTACTGGACACTTCCCACCCCCTGATCCCTCCCAAACAGCTCTCTAATCCTCCCCACTCTAACTGGTGTTGCCATTTTAGGTACTGGCAGCTGTCTGCCAGTACCCAGTTTAAATACTTTTTGTTTGTTTTCTTTTTTTTTATTGCTTTTTTTTCTATAGTGTAGCAGCCCCCCTCATCCTCCCCACCTCTCTCTTCCAAGCGATCCTTCACATAGCCCTTCTGTCATATCTTACTGTATTTTCCCCTCTCTGAGGTTTTTTTTCCAGCAATGTAGTGGCCCCACCCTTTCCCTCCCCCTCCTACCCCCTCTAGCCTGTTTTCAATGGCCTCCAGCTCATTCCCGGCCTTCTCCAGTCTCTCTCTTTACCAGTCACTCTGCAAGTCTTTTTCATGCAGAGAAAGCACAATCTCTCCACTTTTAGTGAGATCACAGCAGAGAGAGGCCCAGGACAGTAGCTTCGTACAGGGTATTATTATTATTATTCTTTATTTATAAAGCACCAACAGATTCCGCAGCGCTGTCCATGGGTACAAAGATAAAAGTACAGTACAATACAATATAAATGACACCAGACAAAGTTTAACAAACAAATACAGGGGGAATTGAGGGCCCTATTCCCGTGGGAACTTACAATCTAGATGGTAGGAGGGTGAGAAACAGGAGGTGGGGACTGGAAAGGTGAGAATGATGTTAGTGTGGAGTTAGATGGGGCAGCAGTTAGGCAAGTAGAATTCATTTGTTACTGATTTGGAGATAGGCTTCCATGAACAGAAAGGTCTTTAGGGAGCATTTAAAGGAGGAAAGGTTACCGGAGAGTCTGACAGCTCTAGGAAGTGCATTCCAGATGGTTGGTGCCGCACGAGAGAAGTCCTGTAGCCTAGCATGGGAGGAAGTAATGGTAGAAAACTATGGTGAATGGGGGAGCGGGCAGCGCCTAGACCTAAGTAATGGTAGAAGATGCAAGGAGCAGGTCATTGTTAGATCTTAGGGGGTGGGCTGGAGTATATTTCTTGATGAGTGAGGACAGGTCGGGGGGGACTGCGTTGGTAAGGGCTTTGTAGGTCAGGATGAGAATTTTGAATTTAATTCTGCTGTGGATGGGTAGCCAGTGAAGGGACTCGCAGAAAGGTGCAACAGATACAGAGCGTCGGGAGAGGTGGATTAGCCTAGCAGAGGCATTTAGGATGGATTGAAGAGGGGAGAGGCGGGAAAGAGGGAGGCCAGTTAGTAGGTTAGTTAGTAGTTTCAGCAATCATAAATGGACGGATTTTGGAGATATTGCGTAGATGGTTGCGACAGGAGGAAGAGAGCAATTGGATGTGGGGTATGAAGGACAGAGTGGAGTCAAGTGTAACTCCTAGGCAGCGGACTTGGGGTAATGGGGAGATAGTGGTGTCACCAACAGTGATTGAAAAGTTAGGAACCGGGGTAGAATTAGAGGGGGGGGGTTAAAAGGAGCTCAGTCTTGGACATATTTATTTTTAGGTGGTGAGAGGCCATCCAAGAAGAAATGCCAGATAAGCAGACACTGATGTGAGAAAGGACAGAAGGAGAGAGTGAAGGGGTGGATAGGTAGAGCTGAGTATCATCAGCATAGAGGTACTAGTTGAAGCCATAGCTACTGATAAGTTTACCCAGTGAGGATGTATAAATAGAGAAGAGTAGAGGACCCAGAACAGAGCCTTGAGGTACTCCAACAGACAGAGGCAATGGAAAGGAGTCGCCGCCAGCAAAGGAGACAGAAAAGGACCTATTAGAGAGATAAGAGTGGATCCAAGAAAGGGCAGTGCCAGTGAGCCCAAGGGAGCTGAGAGTCCGTAGGAGAAGGGGATGGTCAACTGTGTCAAAGGCAGCAGACAGATCAAGTAAGATAAGTATTGAGTAGTGGCCATTTTTTTAGCAGAGAGAAGATCATTAGTAACCTTGGTGAGGGCAGTCTCAGTTGAGTGTTGGGAACGGAAGCCAGATTGGAAAGGGTCAAGCAGTGCGTTGGAGGACACTAAGTGGGTTAAGCGATCGAAGACTAGTTTTTCCAGGACTTTTGAAGCTAGTGGAAGCAGTGATATGGGGCGGTAGTTTGCAGGAGAATTGGGGTTGAGGGAGGGTTTTTTGAGGATGGGGGTGACCTTTGCGTGTTTGAAGGAAGATGGGAATGAACCGGTAGTAAGGGATAGGTTGAATATGTGAGTAAGAGCTGGAGTGAGGGTAGAAGACAGAGAAGGTATTAGATGTGAAGGGATAGGGTCAAGTGGACAGGTAGTGAGGTGTGAGGAAGACAATAGGTAACTCACTTCATTCTCAGCGGTAGGGGGGAAGGTGCTGAGAGTGGTGGAGGGGGTTGCCGGGGCAGAGATGGAAGGTTGCAGTCTTGTGTTGAGATATTACTTCGGATGGTAATTGTTTTGTTGAAAAAGTAGTCTGCCAGGTCTTGAGCACTAAAGGCAGATGAAGGGGGTGGTGAAGGTGGATAAAGGAGAGGGTTGAAAAGGGAGAAGAGACGTTTAGGGTTTGAGGAGTGAGTAGATATAAGCGAAGGGAAGTAGGTTTGCTTGGCTAAGTGAAGGGCAGAGGAGTAAGAATAAAGAATAAACTTATAGTAAAGGAAATCTGATTCCGAGAGGGATTTCCTCCAGGCACGTTCAGCAGAAGCGGGGGCGAGGGGGAGAAGTAGGTTTAGCCTGTATATTAAGCTTAAAGGTGAGCAGATGGTGGTCTGAGATGGGAAATGGGTGACAGGTGGCATCAGAGAGAGAGCAGAGGTAGGAGAATACTAGATCAATAGAGTGTCCGTCACGGTGAGTAGGGAATATGGTGGATTGTGAGAGACCAAAGGAGTTTGTGAGTGAGAGAAGTTTAGAGGCAGCAGGGGCAGATTGGTTATCAATGGGGATGTTGAAGTCTCCCAGGATTAAAGCAGGTGTATTTGTAGAGAGAAAGTTAGAAAGCTTTGGTCCTTAAGGGCTTAACGACCAGTGCCGTACAGGGTACGGTGCTGGTCATTAAGGGGGTAATATAGACCTGATATAGGTTATAAAAATACCAATGGAGAGCTGGTATATGTTCAGCCCAGAATCATGTGTTCTTTATTTGGCATTTACTCCATCAGTGCTAACAGCTTAATTTCAGTTATGTGCAACTTCTGAAAGCAATGCTACCCCCTTTTTTCAAAGGAACAATAATCATAAAATACTTAAAGGACACTCAAGTCAAGCTTTCATGATTCAGATAAAGCATGAATTTTTAAACAACTTTCCAATTTATTTCCATTTTTATATTTACACTTTTGAGTTACCAGCTCCTACTGAGCATGTGCAAGAATTCACAGACTATACGTATATGCATTTGTATTGGCCGAATAGACATAACTTTGAAATTTGCCAGAAAAAGATCTACTACTCATTTGAAGTTCAGACTAAAGGGCCTATTTCTTAAGCCTTGTATGGCCCCAAATGCTGCTGTTTCCACAAGAGCCTTCAGGCTCGCCGGAAACAGCAGTTAAGAAGCAGTGGTCTTAAGACCGCTGCTCCTTAACTCGTCCACCAGCTCTGATGCGTCGGACAGCAATCCGCCCGATCATATACGATCGGGTTGATTGACAAACCTTGCTAGCAGCCGATTGGAACTGCTTGTTGCATATGCTGTCGGCATTTAGCGATGCAGGGCGGACATGATTCGCTATAGTGAATCATGTCCGACCGGGGTATGATAAATCTACCCCAAAGTGCTATTGCATTGTCTTTTTGTCATGTATCTGTTGATTATGCAACTCTACTGTATTTACTGGTCCTTTAAGTATGCACAGTAAAGCAACTTTGAGTTTACTTTCAATATTTATTTTGCCTCTTATTTATGTCTGAAAAGTGTGGATTATCCCGTCTTGAAAACTGAAAGAGCCTAACCTTGTCATATATCTGGTGAATTTGTCATTGTGTTCCACGGTAAAGATAACAGACTGCAGTGACAAGCCCTGTCTCCAGACTCAAGTCTGAATAGGTTCTTACAAAATAAGGAAAGTGATTTCTTATTGTATTATGGGCATTGAAAACAACTACAGTTAACATGGTGTTAATCTGTTCAAATATAATTCATACTCTGCTGATATGTTAATCTATTGGAAGACTGCATAAAAACTTGTAATTACAAGGTGTTTACTGTGCTTTTAATGCCACAATATCTTTGAAAGTTACTGTCATTTTAACTTTTTCACTTCTTTTTGTGCTAAACATATTTGTCATGATGTGTTTCCTTAAAAATGTATTTTTAGACCATAAATCATTTTAATAGCTCTTTTACTTAGTAATATTAAATTACGTCCCAGTTAAGACATCTAAAGCAGCCTACTAATATTCTGCTCCTCTGAATGTTTTAGTTCTTGTATCTATCAGTTGTTTTAAATATTTTTTTTTTTAAATATGTCCCTGCTTGAGCTCACTGGTCAAAGTAAATAGCTGAACTACTGACAGGTTAAGCTCTATATATTGTGCTGTCTGCGTCCGAGAATGCAATGATGCGCCTCCCCCCCAAGTAGTAACATCACTTATTAGCATATCAACCTACTAGCCTGGCCGCTGACCGTACTAAGTCTGCCTCTGTGCATGCAACAATTGCGCAATAAGTTGGAAGGAACTTAGGGTAGAAATGCACTTTTCACACCTTGAATGTTGCCCCTGATCAGTTATGTGTCTTTGTGCATGATAAGGTTATGCTGCTGGGAGCCTATGACTTCCCCCACAGAGACAGAGGACAAGAGTGGCCTGCTTATGACAGTGACTGAAAAGCTGTCCCTTGTCAAGTGCTGCCTAGGTCAATTGGCCCAACTTGGTCCCATGGTCGAGCCAGCCCTGACCACTGACAGATCATCTGTGTTCAGTACATCCTTCTAACTAAAGAAATGGCTCGAAGAAATAACATTTTCCAAGAAAGAAATTTAATGTCTAAAGCGTGCATTGGTTCAAGGGGAAATACTTGCAGACATCTAAGAAACAAATTTAAATTTGAAGGAGGAGAAATAGGCTTGTAACTAAGGCCTGCATGAAATTCCGAATGTCCAAAAGTTTTGACAACTTTTGTTAAATAGAACTGGCAAACTGAAATTCGACCCTTAAAGAAATGGCAGACAAACCCATATCTAAATTGCAGTATTCTAGTAATTCAAAATTAATGCCAACTAAAGTCACCCCAAGACAGATAAATCTAACAAATGTTGTGACAGGTTTTCTGGCTTGAAATAAGGTCTCTACAACCTTATCTGGAAAAAAACCCTCTGTTTTAGAAAGCAGGTGTTCAATCTCCAAGCGTTCAAGTTGAGAGACTTGAGATCTTGATGATAAAGAATACCTTGAGAAAGAAGGTCGTATAATAAAAGAAGAGATCACGGAAGACAACTGGACATACGAATTAGGTCTGCAAACCAAGTTCTGTGTGGCCAGGCTGGCGAGATCAAAATAACTGTCATTTGTTTGATCCAAAAGATCACTCTTGAAAGAAGAACTTATGGAGGAAATATGAAAGCAAATTTAAATAACCAAAGAGCTGTTAGAGCATCGACTGCCTCTGCTTGTGGAACTCTTGATCTTGTTATGTATCTGGGAAGTTTGTTATTCAATTGGGAGGTCATGAGATCTATTTCTGAAAAGTTTCATCTTTCTACTATTTGATCGAATACTTCCCGATGTAGAACTCATTCCCTTGGATGAAGAGATTGACGACTCAGATAGTCTGCTACCCAATTTCCGATCCCTGGAATGTGAATAGATGAAATTGTGCTATGATCTTTCTCTGCAGAAGAAAGAATATGAGCTACTTCCTTAATTGCTAGAGAACTGTGAGTTCCCCTCTGAGGATTGATATATGCCACTGCTGTGACATTTTCCAATTGGAAACAAATAAAAATCTCTGTTTTTAGAAGAGGCCAGCTCTGAAGTGTCATGAAGAAAGCCTGGATTTCTAGAAAGTTTATTGGTAACTTCGCCTCCTGAGAATACCAAACTCCGTAACCCTCCCGGACCCCTTACTGCACCCCAACCTGAGAGACTTGTATCTGGATGAATAATGTTCAATTTGGGTGAATAGAAGATGTTTCCAGAGGGCTGGATTGGTTGTTTATAGAACAAGATAGAGAATTTTTTTAAAGTAAAATCCAAAAGAATCCTCTGAGAGAGTTGATTGAAGTCCTTTTATTGATGAAACATACATAGCCGAAGAGAACTCAGCCCCAGGAGTGTGCCCCAGCAGCACGTATCATCTGTACAAAAGGTGTGGAAAAATACAATTTACTCCTTCAGCGTTACGCTTGCACGGCAGTATATAAAACCTTGGGTTGCCATCTTTTTTTAATTTATTTTTTAAAAAGGGATATTTAGGAATTGACAACATTTCACACATTTCAACAAACAGGTTAATGTGCCATAATGTAATGCAGTAATATGTAATTACTGAATTTAAATATTACTGGTACTACTGAGGAGATAATTTTATGGCAAGAGGAAACATTTGGAAGAGATGTGAATTACTATCATGGTCTACCCAATACATAAAAAACACTGCATAATAGAGCTGCTGCTGCTCTTACCTCCCGACACCTATCTACATCAGACCATTCCATAAGTCTCCTTAGGGTGGCTTATCTGCCCCTACAAAGTCAGATTAACAGATCAGAGCACTGCTTGACAGAACCAAACATCAGGGGAAGTGCTGTGCTTTTGTGAATGTGCATGCCTACAACTGGCAGCTCATTATATACATAAGTGCGCTTCTCACCAGATACCCCTCAGTAAACTATATGTATACATTCTCTCAATCATACTGTTGCCTATCACATATCATCATGGGGTGCTGGGACCTTCACTCTTTTGGATTGCATTGTTCCAGCACGCATGTATCAACCGTTGTATTTTTTAATTTTGACCTTATCAGGAGCCTCACTCACTTAGCTATGGTATGTCACTGGCTACAGTGGTATTGCTCATTTTGCTAAGTGATCTGCACATGATTCATTTGCAGAAATGTGATTTTTTTTTCTTAGCTTTGGAGATGTGAACAATTTATGTGCAAGACTTTTCAAACAAAATAATCAAGCAATATTTTAGTATTGGTGGTATAATTATTGATATTTGTTTCCATGCTTGCTATGCTTGTTCTTAGGTAGTTTATAGTGTTCTAGTAATTTATTTGCAGCTTGCACCAGAAACCCATTAAAATGACTCTTATTTAGCAGTTGACCAGGAAGTTGGCTTGCTTGAAACAGTATAAAGGCTGCAATTTGGCTGGTCAGAGTGCCAGCCCTGGAGCTGATACTCTGTACCACCCTGTGCTAATGACAACTATTCTGTTACATAAGGCCAGCATTTTGATCGCCCATCGTTACTTAGCAACCAAAAAATGCCTTTGTAGCCACTTCTTGTTACTAATTTTCATGTAATTCACAACAGATGGAATGTTAGAATCCTGCCTCCAGTGCTCCTGCTCTTTAGCGCAGGAACTCAGCAGGCCTTAAAAAAAGCAGCCATAAAAAAAAAAAAAATTAGCCCAACTAATGGCAGCATTTTTTTTTTCACACTTGTGTGGTAACCCCCGGGAGAAAATTGGAAGTTTAGGGACATAATACGGGACCTGGAAGACAACTGATTTTTTTGTGAATTATGTAAGAACCCGGGAAATAAGTGAGGGTTGGCAACGTTGTAGAACTCAGAACACTATGCAAAAGGAAGTGGGAAACGGTAGCATGCTTTGGCTCCTCCTCCTGTGTGAGAGAAGCCGATGTGCTATGTACAAAAATTCACAATGAAGAGAAGCCCAAGAACACTGATCTGTGCTAAACAGACAGTGACAGACAAACAAATAAAATAAATGACATGCAAAACATTAACAGTGTCACGATCAATAAATAAAAGCTAAACAGAGGTCCCCACTGCCCCATAATCTCCATTATCCATAGGCGATAATTAACCCCCTGTGTCTATTGTGAATAATCTGCTATATTAAACTCCCCTGGCTATTATGTAGCATAAGAAAATGTACCTGCTGATAACCTGTGGGCTATGTGAGTGTCTATAAGCCTACTTACCTGACAAGCACTCAGACCACTGCTTACCATCTGTGTGAAGTACCTGGGTCCAGTTACAGAAGGTACCGTACCCCGTGGTTAACCCATCCAGTGCTGAGCACATTACAGCAGAAGATATAAAGCAGGAGTATAATCGATGACCCAACAGGAGGAGGCTAAGAGACCAGCCCCTAGGATACCTATGGAAGCGCGCACAAAGCTTCCATGCAATGCGAACGCATACTTATAAAACCAGCGCACATTTGCGTGCACTGGTATTACGAGTGGAGCGCAAATATCCTTTTGGCTGATTTGAATTTAAAGAATCAAATCAGACAATAGGAATGCAAGGTACGCCATTTTGAAACGGCTACCTTGCATTCAATTTCAGTGTACGGCGGTGACTGTATGAAAAGGACGCTCCACACAGGATGTCTTCGACTTCCAGGATGGCTCCACTCCGCGCCGCCGGGATGAAGATAGAAGACGTCCCTGAGATGGATGAAGATATCGCCGCCTGGATGAAGACTTCTCGCTGCCTCGATGGAGATGGATGTCCGGACTTCAGGAACCATGAGTAGATATTCTAGGGTAAGTATTAGGTTTTTTTTTTCATTTTTTGGGTGTTTTTTTTAGATTAGGGCTTTGAGCTTTTATAAAAGAGCTGATTGACCTTTTAAGGGCATTAAAAAAGAGCTTAATGGGGGGGGCTTTTTATTTTTATAGGAGTATTAGATTAGGTATAATTGTTTTTATTTTTGATAATTTCGTTTATTATTTTTGTAAGCTTAGTGTTTTTTATTTTTTGTAATTTAGTTTTTATTATTTTTGTAATTTTAGATTTTTTTATTTTTTTCGTAGTGTTAGGTTTTTTTAAATTTGTAATTTAGGTTTTTTAATTGGTAGTATTTTTTTTATTTTATTAGAATAGTAATGTTAGGTTTATAGTAATGTTAGGTAAGTTTTTATTTATTTTAAGATAGTTATATTGTAATTTTAATTTAAAGTTAGGGGGTGTTAGTTTTAGGGGTTAATAGTTTAATTTAGTGTTTTGCGATGTGGGGGCCGGCGGTTTAGGGGTTAATAACTTTATTATAGTGGCGGTGACGTGGGAGGCCAGGGGTTTAGGGGTTAATAACTTTATTATAGTGGCGGCGATGTCGGGGAGCAGTGGATTAGGGGTTAATAGCTTTTTTATAGTGCCGGCGATGTCTGGGAGCGGCGGATTAGAGGTTATTAGGTTTATTTAATAGTCGCAATGTGGGTG
This sequence comes from Bombina bombina, assembly GCF_027579735.1. NCBI lineage: Eukaryota > Metazoa > Chordata > Amphibia > Anura > Bombinatoridae > Bombina > Bombina bombina. The sequence goes on along the minus strand of NC_069499.1, from coordinate 516,068,495 downwards.
GGAGGCAGATTAGGGGTTAATAAGTTTAAACACCACAGGCACAAATACTGTGACCGATATTAACACCATTTTTAAAAATTTTGAAAAACTCTTAATCTCTGAGACCAAATACAAAATAGAGATATCTTTTTTTTTTTTTTTTAAATGTTTGGAGTTAAACATTGTACCTAAGGGACTTATGATTGTTAAGGAATGTTCATTTAATACAAATTCTAAAGAAATCACAGATAATTGGAATAAAATTATAATTGAGGCATCACAAGAGTTAATGAAATTAATTATTAAATATAGGGAACTCCTCCTAACCCACATAGATTCTGAAATCCTTATTGAAGAAAAAAACATGGAACTATTTAAAGATTCTCAAACATTCAAAGAAAAGCAATGCCACCCAAGCGATCCCCGAAATGGGTACGAATTGTGACACAGCGTCATTAGAATCAGCACAACACACATCTATCACCCAGCCCCCAAATCAGGGAGATTGGATTGAAGTACCCCCTAAAATACACTCCAACAATGAATATATTGGAGGAAGGGGAGGAATTGGGGGTAACAAAACCCCTAGCAACATCCCCTACAACAGAAATAACAGAATGCAACAAAGGAGAATTCAAAACAAAGAACATCAAGGTAACTACCAAGGAGGCATGACCAATAAATTCGATTACAACGAAAGTGATTTTAGACCCCAAACTAGGGGCTATTTCACACATAAAGAAATTGGCAGAGGAATAACCATCATAGATCACATGGTTATTATAAATCTGACAACATGCCTCAATACGAATTTAAAAGAGATTTTCATCCATCCTATTGGTCTAATGGACGTCAGAACAGACCATATCAACCCTATCAAGCCAGAGAGAACTATAGACGACATCACCAACAGGCTAAAGAGAATTACAGACAACATCACATACAATTTGATGAACCTGGATTCATCAACTACAACGAACCCATGATAAAGTACCAACAAAGAGATCCACCTAGACAACAACGACCACATCAGATGGAAGATTACCATCTCCAGGGAAATCAAAGAAAACATAATGAGTGGAAAGGGGACTATAGAGAAACATCGAACAGATTTTCTCCCTTAATGACTCCCTCATTTAGAGAGACGGTCAATACCCCTAGAGAACATAACAATCAAGCATCCTCTTCCAACCTTTTTTTAGAGATGGGTCACAACAACTTACAAATAAGAGAACAAAAAGGAAAAAGAAAACAGGTGATGTTGGAGAATGTGGACACCCCAATAAAAAGAAGATACATCAGGGACGAAGATCAGGGTCCAGATTTAAGAACAGACTCACCAACAGTGAAGCCGAGTGATGTCGACACAAATTCAGACACCGACAAGACTGAAAATGAAGAGAAAGGCATATTCAATTTGAGTAACATCATCTTGAATTCTGAAGAAAAAGCTATCCTAGGGTTAGGTCTCTCCTATGCTCCTTCTAGGGGATTAGACAAATTCCAGACATACCTTAACACCAAGGAATTTGTACACAAACTAACCCTCAAGAGATACTTCCTGAGGTCCCCTGCTGAAAGAAATTTGTCATCTACACCAAGATCCCCAAATGGAGACCAGTTCATACACGTGGTTTGCAATGACATCAAGAGATTGAAATCCAATAAAGCACACAAAAAGAACCTGTGAAAGTGCGAAACAACTTGAAGTAATATCTAAATTGGAACACAACCATGATATTGTTATTAAATCAGCGGACAAAGGCGGACGGATAGTGATATTAAACAAAGAAGATTATGTAAAAGAATCTAAAAGAATTCTGGAAGACAAGGGGACATACGAGATTTTGAGAACGGACCCCACGAATGACTACAAGAACATCCTTGACCTTCTACCTTCTACTCACAGAAGCTAATAACATTGGTATTTTGAACGATAAAGAGATTGGCTACTTGACCATAAAACATCCGAAGATCCCAGTGTTTTACTATCTGCCCAAGATACATAAGAGTTTGGTCAATCCACCTGGGCGACCAATAATATCGGGCATTGGATCCTTGTCAAGTAACCTATCGGAATATATTGACAAAAAGTTACAACCATATGTCAGGGCATTACCATCCTACTTGAGAGACTCCACAGAAGTCTTGAATCTACTAAGAGACATGGAATGGGATGAGAATTACATTATGGTTACAAGTGATGGGACATCACTGTATGCCTCAATCCCCCACGAGAAGGGTATGGAGTCTATCAGCTACTACTTGGACAAAGACGAAAACATGCCTCAGTCCCAAAGTACATTTATTTTGGACGGTATAGATTACATTCTTAAACACAATTATTTCAACTGTGACAAAGTGTTCTACCGTCAAATTTGTGGTACAGCCATAAATTTGTGGTACAGCCATGGGGATCAGATTCACGCCCAGCTATGCCAATCTTTACATGGGCAAATGGGAAACCATTTTCTGGGAATCATGCACAGCAGGCGCGGATCTGGTCCTATACAAGAGGTATATAGACGACCTCCTGTTGATATGGAAAGGAAGTGAAGAAGACCTAAATCACACACTAGAGGTTATGAACCTCAATGAGTTAAATTTGAAATTTACCAACACCATAAGTAAAGATCATATAAAATTCTTGAACTTGGACATCAAAGTGATTAATGGAAAGATAGAAACATCAACTCACTTCAAGGACGTTGATTCGAATAATTACATCCATCAGACAAGCTGTCACCATAGAAAATGGATCTCCAACATCCCAAAGGGGCAGTTGATGAGGATTAGAAAAAACTGCTCGAGTGAAGAAATGTGGATAAAACAGTCTTCAATACTGAAAACAAGATTTCTAGAAAGAGGTTATGATGAATGTCTCATTAATAATACCATCAAAGAGATAAGTGACATTGAAAGAGATAACCTATTAACCTACAAACTAAAACCAGAAGCGAATAAAGATGGCCCAGATGATCTAGTGGTTCCTTTTATCATGCAATATAGTGAAAATAAAAAATCTATCGAAGACATAATAAGAAGACACTGGCATCTCTTGAAAGATGATGATATTTTAGGGGAACAACTCATATCACATCTATGCTTCATTTACAGAAAAGCCAACAACTTGAAATCCATCTTGGCTCCAAGTATCCCCAAGAGAAGGATAGCTTCAAACCTTATAGGAGTACTAGGAAAGAAGCTAGAGGGTTTTTTTTCCGTGCCCTTCCTGCAAGGCCTGTACTCATGGGATGAGAAAAGATACCTGCAAGTCCAAAGTTTCTAATGAAACATTTAATATCAAACAGACCATAAGATGCTCTGATCTATTCGTAGTTTATTCGAATGTGGTTGCGGCTTACAATACGTAGGTCAGACCACCCGAAAACTGAGGGACAGAATCCGTGAACACTTATTACAGATCAAGTGGAAGAAAATAGATCTACCTATATATAAACACTTCAAAGAAGTACATGGAGGCAGTGCCAAAAGCTTCAAATATATGGGGTTATGTAAACTAACAAAGGATTGGAGGGGAGGTGATATGGAATCAAGATTATTAAAAACCAAATCAAAATGGATATTCAATTTGGATTGTATTTATCCTAGAGGGCTTAACGCTAATTTTGAAATAGTACACCTATTCTAGGGTCACAACATTGATTTCATTAGGATTTAGTATCTTAGTCTCCATTAGGTATCTCCTATTCTTCTTCATCCCCCTATTATGGTATTATACATATATATCCAGAGAAGTCATCCATTGCAAGCTGTTTAGTCAGTTTAAACTCTAGTAACTATATTATTAGAATATCTGACTACCGAAAGAGTAATTTTGACTTTCTATTTATTTATTTTTTGGTCTTTTTTCCCTTAAGTTACGCTGGTTTTTTAAAAAAAGGTCAGATCTTCTTACACATATCATCCGATATATTGTTTTTATATTTTTCAAGGTCTAAATGTGATGATCAAAATTTGGAATTTAATGTAACTTATTGCATAAATGTATTGTATATTTTAATTGTCTCATTGATTTAACAAATTTGTAAGTCCTGAAGTATATGAGCCAATGATCCTCAATATATGTTAAAAATGTAGAAAATAAATATCACTCAGTCGGAGTTGCAATATAACTGAATTTAAGCATATTCTGAATCCGATTAGTGTTGTAATGACACTCTATATGACGATTATCAAAAGGGCCAAATTACCTATAATAATTGAACTCCGCTTATTTATATATTTATATTTCTAATAGGATTGGTACCAAAATCCGCTTCACAAAATCTGACTTATCTCACTTGCCCTCATCCCTCTTAGATATGCCCACAAACAAAATGGATCCGCGGTAACCGGAAGTAACATACCGGACACATCCGGTAACTGAACTTCCGGCCAGGATCTACTTCTGGTCTTAAACCAGGAAGTGCGGCTAAGAATGGCGGATGTTTGACCTTTCAGGTATAGATTTTGGCACTCTTTTTTGCCACGAGTAAGGTTTGGCGCCTTTTAGACTAACAACTCCCACATCAGAATGTATATTAGGTGAGTAAGTATTTGAGCCTTATTATGTCTTGAGAAAGGCCCCATCCAAGGGCCGAAACGCGTAGATGATCCAGGAAGGATCTTTTAAGGCTCATATACTATCAGGACCACGGCAATTTGGGTAAGCCTACCACCAATAGATCTTATCCCATAGGCCTTTTTATGAGTGCAATCTCTCGTTTATCCCTTAGGATATCGTTTCCATTTCAAACCAGGACACCGGATCATCACCTACTTAGGATTGTCTTATTGAGTCAGGACTTTGGACTTTACTGGACTCACTTTTGGGGACATTCTTTTATTATTATTTATTTGTTCAATAACCTGTCAAATTGAATTGTTCACTATTATATCTGTTATATGTATTATATGTATAATTTAGATGTTTTGTTAGTATAGTTCTATTTTCACTCGTACCTTAGGAATAAGGGTTTTTATTCAAACCGAGGTGGCTAGCCCCACACTTGTGGTAATAGTTTATAACACAAAACTGTTTCAAACACACTGTCTATTCCCATTTTTATTTTTGATCATACCGGTAATTGATCTCCATTTCCCTCATTGTTTCACGTCAATCCTTCACATTATTTAACTTTTTTCATTTTTTATTATCCACTGTTTGACGTAATATTTTCAGAGGTTTGTGGTTCTTTAACAAAAGGTGTTTTTTTGTGTGTGTGTTTTTTTAACACAAAGGATTGCAAATTTTGTTTTGCATTTTTTCACTTCCATTTGACACTTTATATTTGTCTTGTTCACTCTTACTATTGGGTTATATATCAGTGCCTGATTCGTATACATTATTATATCAATGCCTGATTCGTATTATTGATACGATCCATTTGTATTTCTTAATACGGTATATTGGTCAACTTCTTCGGAACACGAGAAGATTACCCACTATTTTTAAAAATCTTTTATCAGCATAATTTTTATAATTAGTACGCTTTTGCCTAGGCAATTTTTAATATCTTATTTTTTGTACTGTATTTCTATTAGATAACTATATCCCTAGTTTTGAGGTCTGATGGTCATATTGACTTTCAATAGTTTTTATGTATGATTTTATGTATATGTTAATAAACATTTAGAGCAACAAACCTGTTGGTGGAGATAATTAATACACCATTAAAATACTAATGGTGGTGTCGGTATATTAACCTGTCGTTTACCTTAGCCTGTGGCGCTCCTATACAAACCGTACACATCAGTTAATAAGTTTAATATAGTGTTTTCGGTGCGGGAGGGTGGCGGTTTAGGGGTTAATAGGTAGTTTATAGGTGATAGTGTACTTTGTAACAGTTCAGTTATGAGTTTTGTGAAACACTTTTGTTGCGCAAAACTAAACTACTGCTCTCAGATGGCGGTATGGATCGTATCGGTATAGGCTGTAACACAAGCATTTTAGCCTCAAAGCACAACCTGTAATACCGGCGCTATGAAAATCCCACACAAAAACATAATTTTTTTTGTGCGGAATGGAAGTTGCGTTACAGGCTAAAATGCTTGCGGTATAGCAATACCGACATAACTCGTAATATGCGTTACCATTTTTTCAACGTTAAAAACCGTAACGCAAAACTCGTAATCTACCTGAGAGAGTATTTAGTTGTGTTAGTTAGAGAGACCATGCCCTGGAGAATAAACATTCTTGAATTATAGTCTGTGGAAACGCAATCCATAATAGACATAGCAGTGCGAATAGCATTACTACATTAGCAAAGATGTGGGAATGACAACCTATCAGCAAATATATGGCTGAAATAGCTTAAGAAATTAGAAGAATTTGAGAGATCTGTATGTGAAAATGTACTGGAGTAACATATGACTTGGTTTAAAGAGACTGGAAAGTCCCTTCCCAAGCACTAGTTACTGAGGATAATTTTATTTGCATAAAATATATGAACTTTATGAAAGATTGCTTGGAAAAGGTACCCATTAGCCAAAACAATTAGGAGAATGAAATGTCAGAAAAGGGTCAGAGAAGAGAGAAAAGTCTCATCCTAGAGGAGCAATACAGCACATTGCTAACAAATGTCTGTTAAGGGAACACTGTGTTTGATCTGAGACGAAGGTGGGCACTGGGCATAGTTCTGACCCTGATAGCAATAGCAGGGTCATGTGGTCTGTTAGGTCCCAACTACAGTTTTACCTTGATCAATTGCTGACCAGAAGGTATTTTTTCCAGTGTTTATTGAGAAAAAATATTAATTTACAAGTACAAATAACAAGGACAAATTATAACATTAAATTAGAGAGTATACTGGAACCATTTTTAAAAAGTTAAAATGACAAATGTAAGAAAAGGAAAAAAAAAAAAACATTCTACATACGCTTTAATTAGCCAGAAGGTAATTTATTCTGGAGGATAGATGCAGCCTGGCACGTCATGCTTTGCAGATATGTGGAAGCAAATGAGTGGTATAGGATCAAAGCTAGAACGTCTCTCAACCATGGAAGCAGTATGGGGTGTCATGCAGACCCAGTGAATATGTGATAACATATCTTCATAGTTTACAGCTACATTATATAGGAATGGTAAAGGCCAGATAATAAGTACTAGAGGGTTACAGTGGGGTTACAGGCTTAAGAGTAGACCCAAGAACGACAACCAGTAATGGTTTCCATTATAACACAATATAGAAACTTTTAATAGAAGACATGGTCTAGCCCGATGATGGCGAACCTTGGCACTCCAGATGTTTTAGAACTAAATTTCCCATGATGCTTAAGCACTCTGAAGTGCAGTTTAGCATCATGAGAAATGTCGTATGGAAACATATGGAGTGCCATGGTTCACCATCACTGGTCTAGCCTTTACTCCCCTTTAAATGGTTTAGAAACTAGCATCACAATTTGATGCGGCATTTGCATTTTGTACAATTTATTATGTTTAAAGAGTATCAAGTCTACCTTAGTATGAGGGAGTGAGATCGCTACTTACATATGAATCTAAGCATCTGTCCGCCTATACATTTTCAGATAAATGCAGGCTCTGTGACAGATTATGTAATATATTATTTAAGGCTGCAACAACTAATCTTGAGATTGAACATAAAAATAGTTGTCAACAAATCTCATTATCGATTAGGTGGTCTGTGATTAGTTGGTCAGTTGTACGAAACAAGCTACTTCACTCTGATGAACTCCTATTGTGCAAAAATGGTATTAATTTATTTTTACTATCTGATTACTCGGCTGATTATTATCCAATTAATTGGATAAAAAAAAAAAGTGAAAAAAAATAATAAATACCATTTTTTGCACAATATATATGTAGGAGTTTATTGGAATGGAGCAACTGGTGCTGTGCAACTGACCAACTAATCGCAGACCACCTAATTGATAATGAGGTCTGTTGACAACCTTACAGATTAGTTGTTGCAACCATAATATTTTTTAGCAAAGAAAATAATTTTGAAAAAAAAAAAGGTTATATTTTCATAATAAGAATTTATATTGACATGTTGTTAATGCAATTAATCAGTGCCCATTTAAACTGTACTATATTGTGGCTATACTGTATACTGTGCATGCTGTAGCAGAAAAACAGTTAATTTGCTGATTTAATACCTGCTAGTGCTGACCAAACACTTTACATTGTAGAAGACACTGGCTAATACTTCATGCTGATCTAAGCACAATGATCTCTAAATAGAAACTGTACAATGCAGTTGTACAGAAACCTGAGAAATACATTAGCAACTGGCATCATATGCAGCTGCTTCCTGAACATATAAATGACTGCCTCTTACAATAAGTGATAGGAAGCAAATCAATTTATATACTTTTACACATAGCCTTAAAAACATACACATTTTAAATTGAATACCGAAATTAAAAACTGGTGACAAGCTCACCATTAATATTCTTTGCTCATACTTTTCTTTTTTTAATAACTGTTGAATGTTTATACCAAGAGAATATGCAGTGAAGTGAAATACTTAATAGTACAAAATCAGAGCTTTCAAAGTCCTAGAATTTGTTCTATTGTCACATGGTGCTCTATACCATTGTTTCTTAACCACAGTCCTCATGTACCCCAACAGGCCAGGTTGTCATTATAGCTGAACCAGTGTGCAGGTGGAGTAATCAGCTTATGGGTGTAAGCAGGTTAGTAACCATGGTGTTACTATTCAGCTGATTACTTCACATGTGCACTGGTTCAGCTATAATGAAAACCTGGCCTGTTGGGGGTACTTGAGGACTGTGATTGAGAAACAATGTTCTATACCACTATACAACATTCCTCTTCTTTTCCACATAGTTGTTCTAAAACAAGCCTTAGATCCTGCCTTTAGCCGCTGGGTTTGGAATGAAACATATCAGTTGGGTCAATTCTAATCCACTGGTAAATCCAGTTATGGTTTCCAGTTACTTTTCACTATGTACAATTCACCTATACTTTACATAAGATGATTCAGCAGTGCTACTCCAATCCACTCCATTAAACATTTTTGAGTATCTTCTCATAGAATTTGGTACTTATTTCATTTCAGCCTCTCTTTTCAAATGGCATGGATTTATCACGGTGCTTTCTTGGCATAATAAAAACTTCTTGTGTTTGCTCAGTAAACTTAATTAATTTTATTTTCATGCTGTTTTCATGACAAGGATTTCCATGCATGCTCAGTTCTGTTTTAAAGAAAAAAACTTTTATCTTCACATTTTCAGATCACTTAGTCACTCGCATTCAGTTTACACAAAAACAAAGAATTCTACTTAGTAGTTTGATATGATATATATATACAGTATATATATATATATATATATATATATATATATATATATATATGTTATGAGCAACTATGATTTTCCTGGTCCTGATTTGCTTCTGTTACTGACTCTCTTCGTTCAGTCTTTTCTTCCCTTTTCTTCCATGATTATTACCAGTTCCTTATAGCCCCGGTTCTGCCCTGCACTGTCACTGCTGCTGTCAGTGTTTTGTCAGATGACACCTTAAATTCCTCTCACTGCAGCGCGTTTTTGGATTGGATAATATCCAGCACGTTTTTGAATTGGATAATTAAAGCTATTTGGATGTGTCAATGAGTATTGCTTCCAATCGGAGGGTTGTGTGGTACTTGCAATTCACATTCATTTTCAGTTTATAGGGGGCATTCGGGGTCCTACACAGTATAGCGTTTTGTGATAATACCGCTCATGTCAGCTATGCAAGCATAGTTGACATGAGCGGTATTATCACAAAATGCTATGCTGTGTAGGACCCCAAATGCCCCCTATAAACTCAAAATGAATTTGAATTGCAAGTACCACACAAGCCCTTTAAGGACTATTGGTAGTTTATTGATAGATTGTTTTTTTTTTTATTTTGGGGGTTTTATTTTGGGTTTTTAAACGGGGATATTAGAAAAGGAATAACTTTTTTATTTTGGATTATTTTGTTTGTTATTTTCTGTAATTTTCCCTTTTTTATTTTTTGTAATTTTGCTTTTTGTATTTTGTGTAATGTTAGGGATTTTTTAGTAAATTATTGTTTTTATTTTTTGTAATTTTTTTATTTTTTAATGTAGTTATTAAAGGGACACTGAACTCAAATTTTTTCTTTCGTGATTCAGATAGAGCATGCAATTTTAAGCAACTTTCTAATTTACTCTTATTATCACATTTTCCTTATTCTCTTGGAATCTTTCTTTGAAAAGTAAGAATGTAACTTTAGATCCCGGCCCATTTTTGGTGAACAACCTGGGTTGTTCTTGCTGATTGGTGGATTAATTCACCCAACAATAAATAGGTGCTGTCCAGCTTACTGAACCAAAAATTGGCTGGCTCCTTAGCTTAGATGCCTTCTTTTTCAAATAAAGATAGCAAGAGAATGAAGAAAATTTGATAATAGGAGTAAATTAGAAAGTTGCTTAAAATCACGTTCTATCTGAATCACGAAAGAAAATTTTTGGGTTTTGCATGGCGTTTTGATGTGTCGGTTTATTTTATTTTTTCCGTGTAAGATTTTTACGTGTGAATTATACATTATTTTTTTTAGGTACACAGAAATATCTAGCGCTGTATTGTGGGGGCTAGGGACCCACTCTGTCAAGGAGCTAGAGGTCATTTATCTAGCGCTGTAGGATATTAGCTAATATTTAATTATATTTTTTTAGGTACAGGCAAACTACCTATGATATACTGGTGTAACTGGTGACGCCAGAAATGTGTAGTTGCACACATTTCCGAACCTCGCCAGTTTGTTCGACTTACGGCAGTATATCGTCTGGCGGTGTGGGTTATGTGATTCCCTCGATGTGTAAGGTGAACTTACAGGCGACGTGGGTTTCAGCAGTTGCACTGAAACTTACTCCACATGTGTAATCTTGCCCATGGTTCTCTTCTTAGGTGCAAATTCGCCTTATGGATAAATGCAAAGATATTACCACATAGGTGCTTGTGAGCTCCACCTTGTTAGTATAGTTGGCGGAACTGTTTTTGTCCTATCAGCTAGGCCTTATTTGATAGGTAAGAGTTTTAACGGACAGTCAAGTCAAAATGAAACTTTCATGATTAGGCTAGAGCACACAATTTTAAACAACTGTCCAAGTCACTCCCATTATCTAATTGTGCACAATCTTTTTTAATTGCACATTTTCTGAGGAATCAGCTCCTACTGAGCATGTGCAAGATTCACAGAATATATACGTATATGCATTTTGGGATTGTCTGGTGGCTGTCACATGATGCATTAGTAAGGAAAATGTCATTAACTGACATTGGCCAAACTACTACCTATTTGAAATTCAAACTAAATGTTTTTGTGTTGTCTTTTTATTATGCATTTATTGATTATGGGTTATTTTTTAATTTCTCAAAAAAATTAAAAAATTTTTTAGAAGAAAACTGGGAAAAAATGTTTGTATTTTTTTCATGGCTTCAAAATTCCTGGAAATTTTTACATCTCTAGATACAATACAGGAGTTCTACAAAGTCCTATTTTCTTTGTCCCAATATAAAAAAGCAAGTCAATAAGGGTATAGGAGGAAGCTTCCTATACATCCAGAAGTGGAAATAATATAAAACAAAACCATTCTAATTGCTAAATTATACCTCTGCAGCACAACATAAGGACACTTTCTGGAATAGCCATGCTTGGATATTCTAACACCCAATTAATTATTATTTAGATTAGGTATGGCCAACTGGTGACCCATGCTCTATCTGAAGTATGCAGCCCTCTATATTATTGTTTTGGCTCCAGGGAAACAATAGAGTTAAGAACGTGCGCCATAGATGGTATGGTGCCAAGTAAAAGCAAAGCTAAACATATGTGTTTTGGGACTTCTGCTTGGTCCTCAAACTCAAATGAGCCCTCTGTGGCACTGGGAATTTTTAGGAAATGTATTGTTTGTGTGTTTTACACCCATAAATACATATGCTGCCCTCAAAGACCATCAAAATATTGATCTGAAGCCCCCATGTGTTAGGAAGTTAGTCCTCAGTGATTATTGCTCACGGACATCATTACTTAATTAAAGAAAATTATGCAGGTAAACACATTTTGTCTAGTTAACCTATGAAAAGTTTATCACAGCTTGGAAAATTATTCTACTGATTTCAGCCACACCAACATACATACCACTCAAAAATAGACTACACCAATGCTGGATGCTCAGACTGGTATTGGAAAGTAAAAATGGCTGATAGGACATTAAACCGTTCTAAACCTCACATAATGACATAACTGGATACATGCAAGTATAGGACCACAGAAATTAACAAAATGGTATAGGGTGAAAAAAAGAACACAGCAACAAAAAAATAACGGAAGAAGCAACAAACTGTGACAAACATACATACTTATTTGCTGACAAAGAAGAAAAGGATGTTGAAAGACGTGTCCTGAGGAGGGGTGTAAAGCTGAATGTGAAGTTGCAACATTAAAGTCAAGGTAAACTTTGATGAATGAAAGCCCGTTTTTTTTAAATACTATTAAAAACAGGGGCACTTCCATTCATCAAAGTTTACAAAGCAGCCGTTTTGATTAAAAACTTACCTCTCTTCTTTGCACAACCAGAGCAGCTTCCCCCCACCTGGAGATCCTCTCTTCACACGTCATCAATGCCTAATCTAGCTTCCTCCAATCACGGCTTTCCCCCCAGGGTAGTCATTGCCTGAGGCCATGCTGTGATTGGAGGAAGCTGGATTAGTCATTGATGACGTACGTGTGAAGAGAGGATCTCCGGGTGGGGGAAGCTGCTCTGGCTGTGAAAAAAACCAAAGGTAAGTTTTTAATCAAAATGGCTGACTTCTAAACTTTGATGAATGAAAGTGCCCCTGTTTTTAATAGTATTTAAAAAAAACGGGCTTTCGTTCATCAAAGTTTACCTTCACTTTAAGTCTTTGTCTACAGATACATTGGAGATCTGTACTAATTGTATAATTGACTTTACAATTGAGACATTTTGAGCAAGATTACATGTTGCACGACAAATCAGTTGTATAAACATGTTTTTTTCACATTTGGGGTTGCGCAGCTTTTACAAGTTGCAAAATAACTTATTTTGCATGTGAGTTAAGCCACGTAGTGAAAACCACGAAATTGCATGCACGTTCACGTGTTCCCCAGAGAAGTCAATGGAGAAGACAAATAGAAAAAGAAAAAACCCTAATATGTTGCACAAAGCCCATGACATATTCTCCTTCAAAAGTGTACATGAAAATGCGAATATTTCATATTGCAAAAATGTTTTCACAACGGAATATGTTCTATTTATTTCTAAAAAAATATTTCTCTATATATTTTATGATATTTGGACTGATATATCTATTTATAGCGAGATATGTATATGAATATATATATATATATATATATATATATATAGATATCTCGAGATCTATATGCGAATATCGCATTGAAAATATTGAGATATTGTTTAATGTGCATAAGATTGTAATGTAAATTTTTTTCATTATCGCCATAGTTAAAGGGACAGTCTAGTCCAAATCAAATTTCATGATTCAGATAGGGCATGTCTTTTTTAACAACTTTCCAATTTACTTTTATCATCAAATTTGCTTTGTTCCCTTGGTAGTATTTTTGAAAAGCTAAACCTAGGTAGGCTTATACTGATTTCTAAACCGTTGAAAACCGCCTCTTAGCTCCAAGCATTTTGAAAGTTTTTCACAGTTAGACAGTACTAGTTCATGTGTGTCATACAGATAACATTGTGCTCACTCCCGTGGAGTTATTTAGGAGTCTGCACTGATTGGCTAAACTGCATGTTTGTCAAAAGTGCTGAGATAAGGGGGCAGTCTGCAGAGGCTTAGATACAAGGTAATCACAGAGGTAAAACATATATTAATATAACCATGTTGTTTATGCAAAACTGGGAAATGGGTAATAAAGGGATTATCTATCTTTCTAAACAATACAAATTCTGGTGTATACTGGTGTAGACTGTCCCTTTAAACATATCTGAATACATATAAATCCATGTTTCTCTATGTATGTGTATGTTGGTCAATGTAAATCCATTTGCCAGCTTTCAGCTGAAGAGTTCCAGCCATCCAGTGGGTTACTGAATAGTGCTTGTTTCTTTGAGCTATGGTAGTACAGTAAAGTGTTAGTATCAAGTATTGAGAAGATTCTAGGAAGAACTTTGTGAACTGGGTTATGCTATTTTTGTTCTCTTCTTTGCTTGTTGAAGAACTTAATTCGGAAGGACTTTTTCCATCTGCATTAACCCCTTAATGACCAGAACATATCCTGTATGTCGCTGGTCTTTCTATTGGGTGTGTTTTTCAATAGCGGTGAGACCGCACTATTTTACCAAGCCCGCGCTATTATTCCAACACAAACCACTAACGACCAGCGACGTGCAAGGTATGTCATGGTCATTAAGGGGTTAATACAGAATCCTTACCAATAACACAAATTGAATATTATTGGTTTGATTTATTTTGTATACACAATTGTTCTGGTTCACACTTTAGTTTGTTTTTTGCAATTGAGACAAATGTCCAGGCTCCTATGAGATAAAATCAGGGAACATTTTAATATTAAAGATGGGTATGAGGGACACCTCCTGCCTAAGCATTTTAAGGAAGCATATGGGAATACCAAAAGATTGTTATTTTGGAGAATTAAAAAGGTTCCCAGATTACAGAGGAGGCAATTTAAAAAAGAAACGTTTGCATATAGAGGTGGAATTGATTTTTAACTTTATGACTTTAAAACCAAGTGGTTTGAACGCAGAATTAGATTTTTATAAAATCTCCTGTCACACAAAAGATTGCCAACTAATCCAAAACACATTAAAATATGCCTAGATTACGAGTTTTGCGTTATGAGCTGTGCGGTGCTAACGAACATTTTTTCTCACCACTCACATACCTGCAGCGCCGGTATTACGTGTTTTTAAAAATCCGGCGTTTAAAGTCAAGAAGTGAGCGTAGAGCAAAATTTTGCTCTATACCGCACTCCAATACCAGCGCTGCTTAAGTCAGCGGTGAGCTGGTTATACGTGCTCGTGCACGATTTCCCCATAGACATCAATGGGGAGAGCCTGCTTAAAAGCACCTGCTTAAAAACACCTGCTTAAAAGCACCGTAAAACGTAGTAACGCAGCCCCATTGATTCCTATGGGGAAACGAAATTTATGTTTACACCTAACACCCTAACATGAACCCCGAGTTTAAACACCCCTAATCTCACACTTATTATCCCCTAATCTGCCGCCCCCGACATTGCCGACACCTACATTATACTTATTAACCCCTAATCTGCCACTCCGGACATCGCCGACCCCTACATTATACTTATTAACCCCTAATCTGCTGCACCCAACATCGCCGACACCTACATTATATTTATTAACTCCTAATCTCCCTCCCCCAATGTCGCCGCAACCTACCTACATTTATTAACCCCTAATTTGCCGCCCCCAACGTCGCTGCCACTATATTAAATGTATTAACCCCTAAATCTAACTCTAACCCTAACACCCCCTAATTTAAATATAATTTAAATAAATCTAAATAAAAATTACTATCATTAATTAAATTATTCCTATTTAAAACTAAATACTTACCTATAAGATAAACCCTAAACTAGCTACAGTATAACTAATAGTTATATTGTAGCTAGCTTAGGGTTTATTTTTATTTCACAGGCAAGTTTGTATTTATTTTAACTAGGTAGAATAGTTACTAAATAGTTATTAACTATTTAATAACTATCTAGCTAAAATAAATACAAATTTACCTGTAAAATAAAACCTAACCTAAGTTACACTAACACCTAACACTACACTACAATTAAATACAATTAAATAAATTAAATTAGCTAAATCACAAAAACAAACACTAAATTACAGAAAATAAAAAAAACAAATTACAGATCTTTAAACTAATTACACCTAATCTAAGAGCCCTATCAAAATAAAAAAAGCCCTCCCAAAATAAAAAAAACCCTAACCTAAACTAAACTACCAATAGCCCTTAAAAGGGCCTTTTGTCGGGCATTGCCCCAAAGAAATCAGCTCTTTTACCTGTAAAAAAAATACACACAACCCCCCCCCCAACAGTAAAACCCACAACCCACACAATCAACCACCCCAAATAAAACCCTAACTAAAAAAAACTAAGCCCCCCATTGCCCTGAAAAGGGCATTTGGATGGGCATTGCCCTTAAAAGGGAATTAAGCTCTATTGCTGCCCAAAGCCCTAACCTAAAAAATAAACCCACCCAATACACCCTTAAAAAATCCTAACACTGGCAGAAGTGGTCCTCCAGACATGCAGAAGTGGTCCTCCAGACGGGCAGAAGTCTTCATCCAGACGGCATCTTCTATCTTCATCCATCCAACGCGAAACGGGTCCATCTTCAAGACATCCGGCGCGGAGCATCCTCTTCAAATGACGTCTTCTTCTAAATGAATATCACATTAAGATCCAAGATGGCGTCCCTTAGATTCCGATTGGCTGATGGAATTCTATCAGCCAATTGGAATTAAGGTAGAAAAAATCCTATTGGCTGATGCAATCAGCCAATAGGATTGAGCTCGCATTCTATTGGCTGATTGGAACAGCCAATAGAATGCCAGCTCAATATTATTGGCTGATTGCATCAGCCAATAGGATTTCTTCTACCTTAATTAGGAATCTAAGGGACGCCATCTTGGATGACATCCCTTAAAGTGATATTCATTCTGAAGAAGACGTCGTTTGAAGAGGATGCTCCTCACCGGATTTCGTGAAGATGGAGCTGTTCCGCGTCAGAAGGATGAAGATAGAAAATGCCGTCTGGATGAAGACTTCTGCCCGTCTGGAGGACCACTTCTGCCCATCTGGAGGACCCCTTCTGAAGACTTCTCCCGGTAAGTGAATCTTCGGGGGTTAGTGTTAGGATTTTTTAAGGGTGTATTGGGTGGGTTTATTTTTTAGGTTAGGGCTTTGGGCAGCAATAGAGCTAAATGCCCTTTTAAGGGCAATGCCCATCCAAATGCCCTTTTCAGGGCAATGGGGAGCTTAGTTTTTTTTAGTTAGGATTTTATTTGGGGGGTTGGTTGTGTGGGTTGTGGGTTTTACTGTTGGGTGGGTTGTGTGTATTTTTTTTTTACAGGTAAAAGAGCTGATTTCTTTGGGGCAATGCCCCGCAAATGGCCCTTTTAAGGGATATTGGTAGTTTAGTTTAGGCTAGGGTTTTTTTATTTGGGGGGGGGGGGCTTTTTTATTTTGATAGGGCTCTTAGATTAGGTGTACTTAGTTTAAAGATCTGTAATTAGTTTTTTATTTTCTATAATTTAGTGTTTTTTTGTGATTTAGCTAATTTAATTTAATTTATTTAATTGTATTTAATGTAGGGAATTTATTTAATTGTAGTGTAGTGTTAGGTGTTAGTGTAACTTAGGTTAGGTTTTATTTTACAGGTAAATTTGTATTTATTTTAGCTAGGTAGTTATTAAATAATTAATAACTATTTAGTAACTATTCTATCTAGTTAAAATAAATACAAACGTGCCTGTAAATTAAAAATAAACCCTAAGGGGGCGGAGCCTACACTCACTGCGGCAGAACGCGTCTCAGTGAAGCTCTCAGAACCTGATTCTATTTTTACAAGTTAAACATAGTGAAACCTTTAATATTTATTGCTCTGCAACGGATATTCATCAAGGTGAACAGACATATTCTGAGAGTGGATGTTTTGACTGAGTACATGCCTATGTTCTTTGAGTCAGCTACGGGACAGACTTATTATCAGGACTGGAGGCCATTTTTGCAACTACGCAGCAATCTGAGAAACTGAAGAAGCCAAGAAGTCCCTGTATAGGTTATGGACCATAGGTCTGGTGCTGCCGTGATATTACCCCCCCCCCGAACCCCGGGGTTACAATATCCTCTACTAGTAGGATAATAACTGCGCTACCAGAGATTGCTAATATGGAGGCAGTCACTAGATGGGAAACTACCATGACACAACTGATTGCCGAGCACTTTGAGGCCTTGGAACGTGACATATCATTAATCCTGCAACAACATGAGATGAGAGCCAAGCTACCTCTACAGGACTGTAGTACGAATAACGATACTGGGCTAAGACAAGAGGACCATAACGATCCACATTCTCAATCGGGGGTACCGGAATTCTTTACGGACAACACCGCTTCCATTCCCAATATTGTGGGCCAAACAAGTGACTTACATGGACTGCCGTGTTGTACTGACACGGATTATGAGGCTATGACTCCGCAATCATGAATTGACCTATTTCTACCCAAAAACATAATGGCAGTCGCAAGTCCATTAGATGTTGTGGGTATTCAGTCACCTATTATAAAAGGAGACGTCCCAGCTGTTGGAAGCATTCTGATCTCAGACAGGATCCTGCCGGAGGTGTCTAGCAGCCCTTCCACATTTACTTTGCTGCACCGGGAAGGTGAGTATTCTCCGGAGGGGCTGCATCTATTACCGGCCAAGTTGAGACCTCACAGCATGGAAAACGAGATTGGCCTAACCCGCCCCACACAACCACGCACAAAAATACCTCCAGACTTGGATGCAGCACTTTCCGTCATGCTTTCTCACCATGTCCATATCTTCCAGGGAGCGGAGCTAAAACTCGGAGCATTAACCCTTGTCCTATTTCTAGCCGAGTCCCAAAGAAAGCAAATAGAAGTGTATGGAGGGGCAGGTCTCTCAGCAAAGTCGCAGACCGCATTGGCAGCCCTGAGTGAGGACATGGCTTTTTCATTTCGACCAGCACGGTTATTGATCCGTCTACGATCTCTCCATCATCATCAACGTAAAACATGGGACCCTGGCAGACTATTTGCTATAAATTAAAATGGCCTAGGAATCGGCTCATGGATAGCCTAGGAACTGACTCATATTATAACCAGCAACATTATCTTTGTTAAGGGATTTAGGTGAGAGCTATACCCCTAAAACCTAGGAGGAGATATATCTGTACTTATAATCTCAAGAGGTCTGGCGAATTTAGTTAAAAATATAGTTTGACACTAGTATAAGGCTGGGTCTAAAAGCTATCACTCTATAATTGGAATATGTGGCAAACATGAGAGTCAACCCCTGTTCCATGACACTACGTTGCTTACACAGAGCCAGCCATATTCACTGCGTGCAAGTTAGTGTTGCCATTCATACTCTAGACTCACCTCAATACCTGGTATCCCCCTAGAAGTATGTAAGGTCCTACAATAGATGTGGATAGTTTCCTGTCACCTACTTATCATTATACCACTAATGTTTTGCTTCCCATATCCTTTGTGTATGATTGTTCAATACTATATCTAACTGAACTATTATGTATGTTATAGCATCTCTTTCAACTATCTACCAATAACTATCAAGGGTTCAAAAGTAACCCTATATGCTCTCTTTTTCCATCTCCCCCAAACTCCCCCTTAGTTCAGGGGGGGGGGGGGGGTTGGATAGAGGTCCAAGAGAGGCCTCATTAACTGTGTTATTAACTGCAATGGGGAACTACAAATTTATAGATTGTTCCAAAAAATAATTAAGAAAAATAAGGCCCTGTATTGTTTATTGATACAAGGACTCTGGCAGAATATGGTATCTTGCAATATTTATGACGTTCCATAACACTTGCACATTGTGATACTTGCTAAACTTGCCTATTGTATAGTAACACATTTCTGTATTTCTTTATTGCCTAATAACAATTAAAATATATAAAAAAAAATAAAAAAATAAACCCTAAAATAGCTACAATGTAACTATTAGATATATTGTAGCTAGCTTAGGGTTTATTTTATAGGTATTTAGTTTTAAATAGGAATAATTTAGTTAATGATAGTAATTTTTATTTAGATTTATTTTAATTATATTTAAGTTAGGGGGTGTTAGGGTTAGGTTTAGGGGTTATAAATTTAGTATAGTGGTGGCAGCGTTGAGGCCGGCAGATTAGGGGTTAATAAATGTAGGTAGGTTGCGGCGACATTGGGGGAGGGAGATTAGGGGTTAATAAATATAATGTAGGTGTCAGCGATGTTGGGGGCAGCAGATTAGGGGTTAATAAGTATAATGTAGTTGTCGGCAATGTCCAGAGCGGCAGATTAGGGGTTAATAAGTATAATGCAGGTGTCGGCGATGTCGGAGGTGGCAGATTAGGGGTTAATAATTATAAGATTAGGGGTGTTTAGACTCGGGGTTCATGTTAGGGTGTTAGGTGTTAACATAACTTTAGTTTCCCCATAGGAATCAATGGGGCTGCGTTACTGAGTTTTACGCTGCTTTATTGCAGGTGTTAGGCTTTTTCTCAGCCAGCTCTCCCCATTGATGTCTATGGGGAAATCGTGCACAAGCACGTACGACCAGCTCACCGCTGACTTAAGCAGCGCTGGTATTGGAGTGCGGTATGGAGCAACATTTTGCTCTACGCTCACTTCTTGACTTTTAACGCCGGGTTTGTAAAAACCCGTAATACCAGCGCTGCAGGTAAGTGAGCGGTGAGAAAAAACAGCTTGTTAGCACCGCACAGCTCATAACGCAAAACTTGTAATCTATGCGATGCTTTGTCCAGTGTAGACTCTAATTATTCAGTTCCAGATTGATCACTTCACTTGGCATTCACAAGATAAATGTACACAACTGTGTATGTCTATTGAGAGCTAAAACTCCCATCATGCACTACTACCTGGGTAAATGTCACTTCTAGTTTCTAGTATATCAGCTTGTTACCCCTGGTCTAAATCATGATTGTTTAATTATGACTTTAATGTTCCTTTAATGTATCATTTTAATGTATGAATATATACATTTTTATTTGTAATATTTTTTTATAAAATTATTTGTTTCAAAGAATTTTACAAAGAATTTTAACATAGTTTTAAATGAAGTATTATTTTTGTGTTTGATATGATATTTTATAGGCAGTGTTTTTCAAAGAAACTTTTGCCAACCAAGTGGCATTATAAAGTAACCGGATGGGGGCAGTGTAATACTTTCTAATATTATACATTTTCTGCACAAACTAATTGCATAATTTAACATAAAAGTATTTAATGATAATTTATAAAATAAACATTCAAAATGTTTAATATTAGCTAATTGTAGGCTTAATATTGGCTATAATTTTAGCCAGGTGGTGAGTAAAATCAGCCAGGTGGTATGGTATTCCCATTAAAAAAGTCCTGGGGAGAACAACGATTGATGTGTGTGTGTGTGCGTGTATATATATATATATATATATATATATATATCTCAAGTATAAGAAGGCACTCTCTTATACTATATATAACACAAATGGTAAAAGAAAGCATTGGTATCGATCCTCATTCCTAAATTCTCCTAGTTATATATTTATATAGATAGTTATAGTTTACAGAGGGGTATATACCTTCAAATAATTAAGGGGTTAACATTTGAGTAGTGATTTAAAGCACCAAGCACGAATGAGGGACCATGTTGATAAAGGCTAGATTTAGCTGAAACATGTTGATGAATGGATATTCCAGCTTAAGTGATGTAAATTTCACTTAAAGGGACAGTCTACACCAGAATTGTTATTGTTTTAAAAGATAGATAATCCCTTTTTTTACCCATTCCCTAGTTTTGCATAACCAACACAGTTATATTTATATATTTTTTACCTCTGTGATTATCTTGTATCTAAGCCTCTGCAGACTGCCCCTTTATTTCAGTTCTTTGACAGACTCGCAGTTTAGCCAATCAGTGATGGCTCCCAGGTAACTTCACGTGCACGAGCACAGTGTTATCTATCTGAAAAACATGAACTAACTCCCTCTAGTGGTGAAAAACCTGTTAAAATGCATTCTTAAGAGGCGGCCTTCAGGGTCTAAGAAATTAGCATATGAACCTCCTAGGTTAAGCTTTCAACTAAGAATACCAAGAGAACAAAGAAAAATTGGTGATACAAGTAAATTGGAAAATTGTTTAAAATTACATGTCCTATCTGAATCATGAAATGTTTTTTTGGACTATGCTGTCCCTTTAATGAAGTCTGAACTACTTAATAACATAACACGAGCACTTGTGAAGAAAACAACTTTTGAGCTCAGGTTTTAGAAGGAGCCGACACTGGGCTATAATACATGTGGATAGCTATTTATCACTCCTGCTCATGCACTAACTCTGCTAGAAGTAAACTTTTTGCGTGCATCGGGAACCACGCGTATTACAAATTTAAAGAAAAAAGTTTCCCCTTGCGAGAAGCCTGATGCGCTCAAAAAGTCAAAGCTAGAATATTGTGGCCGCATTAATGTATTCCCCCACATAGTTCAATGGAGCGTGAAAAGTGGGGGGTAAATCCTACTTGCTCGCAAACCCGATGAATATGAATATTTCAGATTCCAATGTTCTTCATATAGCAGAATATGTTCTATTTATACATAAATACATATTTTTACATATCTGATGGGGGAGAGAGAAAGAGAGAGCGAAAGAAAGAAAGAGAGAGAAAGAGAGAGATACACATACCTTTAGAGATGTATATGTATGATCTCTATTTTAAAGCCCTTTACAGCCATTTTTTTCTAACACCTTATAACTTTTATATGCAATTTTTGTAAAAATAATTCTTATAAGTGTTATTATGAGTGTAATTGTACTTTACTTTTAAATGTATTTTTGGATGTGCTTTGTGACACTTTTTATTCAAGCAGGTCAATTCTATTGGCTGATCCAATCAGCCAATCGGATTGAACTTCAATCCGATTGGCTGATTAAATTCACCAATCAGATTTTTCCTACCTTAATTCTGATTGGCTGATAGAATCCTATCAGCCAATCGGAATTCGAGGGACGCCATCTTGGATGACGTCATATAAAGAAACCTTCATTCGTCATTAAGATAAGGTCTTGAAGATGGAGCCGCGGATGGATGAAGACTTCTGCCGAATGGAGGACCTCTTCTGCCCCGCTTGGATGAAGACTTCTGACGGATGGAGGACCTCTTCTGCCCCGCTTGGATGAAGACTTCTGCCGGATGGAGGACCACATCGCCCGGATTGGATGAAGAATTCGGCCCGGCTGGGTGAACACGGCTCAAGGTAGGGTGATCTTCAGGGAGTTAGTGTTAGGTTTTTTTAAGGGGGGATCGGGTGGGTTTTAGAGTAGGGGTGTGTGGGTGGTGGGTTTTAATGTTGGGGGGGTCTTGTATTTTTTTTACAGGTAAAAGAGCTGATTACTTTGGGGCAATGCCCCGCACAAAGCCCTTTTAAGGGCTGGTAAAAGAGCTGATTACTTTTATAATTTAGTATAGGGTAGGGAATTTTATTATTTTGGGGGGCTTTTTTTATTTTATTAGGGGGCTTAGATTAGGTGTAATTAGATAAAAAAATTCTTGTAATATTTTATTATTTTTTGTAATTTAGTGTTTGTTTGTTTTTGTGCTATAGTTTAGTTTATTTAATTGTATTTTAGTTTAGATCATTGTAGTTAATTTATTTAATTAATTTATTGATAGTGTAGAGCAGAGCTTTCCAAACTTTTCATGTTGGTGACACACTTTTTCGACCTTCATAATTTCGCGACACAGTAATTAATTCAGTTGTTCTAGCAAAAAGGAGGTTAAACTAACTTGTTTTAAAAGATATGGACACATACATACATACATTATATAATAACATAATGTATTTACAAGTAACAGTTTGTATGTGCAAGAATTAAAAAAAAGTTTAATAACACCAATAGCTACTTACTATTTTAATGGGATGTATGAGGTTGATGGGATGAACACAATTTCTGAATATTTGGTGGAATATTAGATAAAGACACTCGCATTTCATCATCAAGCATTTTTAAGCTTCCCCTTCCTATCCATATATCAGGAGCAGCAATGCACTACTTGGAGCTAGTTGCAAAAACACCCCACTGACTTCTGACTTCAGCTCAGCGTTTAAGCTGCCGCCCTCAGAGCTCCGTGAGCTGGACTGACTACTGCCCACGCTGCAAACACACTGCTGGTCCACTCACTGACTACACATGCAGTCACGAGCCAATTAAGGAGACTACACGTGCAGTCAGGAGCCAATGTGCCGCCAAAGCTGCCAATGGGAATAGTTTCAGTTCCCACTGAGCTGCGCCAATTGGTTAAGATGATCTGTGACCCACTGGGTATCAATCACGTGTCAACCATGTGATATGCATAGCAGGCAGGCGGAAAGTCAGAAACCAAAAAATAAATAAAAAATTAAATTTAAAAAAATTTGTGCTGAAGCAGGGACACACCTACACACTGCTGCTGACACACTAGTGTGTCCCGACACACAGTTTGGAAAGCACTGGTGTAGAGGTAGGTGTATTTGTAACTTAGGTTAGGATTTATTTTACAGGTAATTTTGTAATTATTTTAAGTAGGTAGCTATTAAATAGTTATTAACTATTTAATAGCTATTGTACCTAGTTAAAATGAATACAAAGTTGCCTGTAAAATAAATATAAATCATAAAATAGCTACAATGTAACTATTAGTTATATTGTAGCTATATTAGGGTTTATTTTATAGGTAAGTATTTAGTTCTAAATAGGATTAATTTATTAAATTATAGTAATTTTATTTCTTTTTAATTAAATTATATTTAAGTTAGGGGGGTGTTAGGGTTAGGGTTAGACTTAGGTTTAGGGGTTAATAACTTTATTAAAGTAGCAGCGACGTTGGGGGCGGGAGATTAGGGGTTAATAATTGTAGGTATGTGGCGGCGACGTTGGGGGGGTAGATTAGGGGTTAATAAAATTTATTATAGTGTTTGCGAGGCGGGAATGCGGCGGTTTAGGGGTTAATACATTTATTATAGTGGCGGCGATGTCCGGTTGGCAGATTAGGGGTTAATAAGTGTAGGTAGGTGGAGGCGACGTTGGGGTGCGGGCAGATTAGGGGTTAATAAATATAATGTAGGTGTCGGCGATGTTAGGGGCAGCAGATTAGGGGTTCATAGGTATAATGTAGGTGGCGGCGATGTCCGGTCGACAGATTAGGGGTTAAATAATTTTATTATAGTGTTTGCGATGTGGGGGGGGGGGGCTCGGTTTAGGGGTTCATAGGTGGTTTATGGGTGTTAGTGTACTTTATAGCACTGTAGTTAAGAGCTTTATGTTCCGGCGTTAGCCCATGAAACTCTTAACTATTGACTTTTTTATGCGGTAGGAGTCTTGGAGGTAGAGGCTGTACCACTCACTTTCTCCAAGACTTGTAATACCACCGTTGGCTAAATCCCATTAAAAAAGATAGGATACGCAATTGACGTAAGGGGATTTGCGGTAGCCAAAAGTCGTGGAAGAAAAGTGAGCGGTACATCTGTACCTGCCAGACTCGTAATACCAGCGGGCATTAAAAAGCAGCGTTAGGACCCCTTAACGCTGCTTTTTAAAGCTAACGCAGAACTCGTAATCTAGGCGAATGGAAGCAAAGTGGGCGAAGCAAGGCGGGGGCTTGGAGAATGCCATCAGGAATAATGGTGAAAGTGCCCAGTATAAATACAGTGCGGTAAGGAAAAATTATGCAACCCTTTGTGTGAACTATTTGTTACATTGTACCCAAGAGACATTTAGGTTTGATCACTGGAGAGACATTTAAACTGGACAATATTTCATGTTACAAAGGGGCTGCTTTTTGGAACCTTCCTTTTTGTTGTAGTCCAATTTTGCTTATAAACCATATGCTTATAAACCAAATGGTCTGTTATGATACCTGTCACGCTCGGCCGCTGGGAAGCTCTGCAGTCCTCTCTGTGTGCTTGATTGACAGGTGTCTGAGCCGCCCCTTCCTGATGATGTCACGATCAGGCTTTTTATTCCGGGCTTCCTGTTTCTCCAGTGCCCGTTTGTTTGTTCCTCTTTGTGGCTTCTGTGAGGAATTCGCTGTGGAATCTCTCTAACTGCTGCTTCTCTGTGTCCAATCTCTTCAAGGACTGACTATGCTGGGTTAACCTTCAACTTCCTGATTACCTGTTTCCAAACAATGCAAGTACTGTTTATTCTGTGAAACTTTCTAACTGCATGTTTCCAAACTCTACAAATACAGTTTATTCAGTGTAAACCTTCAAACTGCTTGATATCCTGTTGCCAATCTCAGCAAGTACTGATTAATCTGTGTTAACCTTCAAACTACCTGATTACCTGTAGCAAACTCTGCAAGTTCTGACTACACAGTGTTAACCCTCAAACTTCCTGATTACCTGTTGCTAACTCTGCAAGTTCTGACTACACAGTGTTAACCCTCAAACTGCCTGATTACCTGTTGCAAACTCTGCAAAGACTAACTACACAGTGTTAACCCTCAAACTGCCTGATAAAAAATTATGTACTCCTGCATTATTAATTGTTTCTTGTTTTACCCTTCTTCTGTCTGAGTATAAGTGGACTATCCCTGCTCTCCTGGTTCTGTGGAAGACATTTCCTGAAACCAGTTCCTTACTCAGAAGTCTATTTGGCTGATATCTTGAATTACTTTGGGCACAGGCTAACCCTGCTCCATATCGTGAGTACATTGTTTTTTGGAGGTTGTCGTAGGGTCACGTCCTGGATTAAACTCAGAGTGCAAGGGTGTTGTTTAAGTTCGCCCTAGCATTTGGGTCTTCTTCTGGACATTTCCTAACCTGACAGTACAAACGGGCCATAATATGGACCCTGATGAGTTATCCAGGGCTGTGGCTCTACAAGGGCAACTTCTAGGAAATCATTCTGCTCATTTGCAATCTTTGGATTCCAAGCTTGACCAGATTACTGTTCTGCTACATAAACTCTCCGCTCCTTCTCAAGCTATGGCAACTCCTGCTGCTGCTGCTACTAGCTCCAATGCTGTCTTTAATCCACCTCAACCTGTTGGACAGAATATACCATGAATCCCACTTCCAGATAAATATGACGGTAATCCTGAAGAATGCAGTGGATTCCTTAATCAATGTCGTTTACACTTCAGAAACAATCCTCAAGTTTTTTCCAATTCTACTTCCAAAATCACCTTTATTATTTCCCTCATGAAGGGTAAGGCTCTAGCCTGGGTGTCTCCTCTTTTATAGAAGAATGATCCTTTACTACAGGATGTGGAATTATGTGTGTCCATTTTTCCTTCTGTTTTTGACAATCCTGGGAGGTCTGCAGCTGCTGAGGCAGGATTTTTGGATCTGAGACAGGGATCCCTTTCGGTAGCTCAATATGCTATTGAATTCAGGACTTTAGCCGCAGAAACTGATTGGAACCATGGAGCCTTACGGGAGGCCTTTCGCAAAGGACTTTGCGAACGCCTTAAGGACGAACTTGTATTTCGGGAACTCCCCGATTCATTGGAGGGTCTTATCAATTTATGTATTACTCTTGACGCCCGGCATTCTGAACGTCTTCAGGAGAGAGATAGGAATCGGAGATCCTTTGTTAAATCTTCTTTTCGTCCTCCTATTCGAACCTCAAGTCTTACTAATAATAATTCCCAATCTCCTGAGTCTGTGGAACCCATGGAAGTAGGAGCTATTAAATTGTCTGAAGCTGAACTCCATAGAAGGCGTACTCTTGGGTTATGTCTGTATTGTGGTACAAAAGGACATTTACTGAAGGGCTGTCCTATCCAGCCAGTAAAAGCCAAGGCTTAACTTTTGATAGAGGGACAGAGTTAAGCCAGAATCCCATGTTTTTCCTCAATTCTAAACTTTTTGTTCCTGTAACTATCACTTTTGGAAACACCAAGTTTCGAGCTCAAGCTCTCATCGATTCTGGAGCTGCTGGAGTTTTCATTGATTCAAACTTTGCTGACTCTCTCAAGCCAAGAAACAGTTAATTAAGGTAACTACTGTTAGTGGACAGCCTCTAGGTTCTGGTATCATACAACATTCTACCATTCCTCTTCTTTTGTCTGTGGCCATACTTCATTCTGAAATTATTCGTTTTGATGTCATCTCTTCTCCCCACATACCATTGATTCTGGGGTTACCTTGGTTGCAGCTTCATGATCCAGTTTTCTCATGGTCTAAAGGAGAACTTATTTCCCAGGGAACTACCTGTTTCAAACATTGCCTGCAAAATCCCTCTAAACCATCTTGTCCTGTCGTAGCTATGGTGGAAGTTCCTGATTTATTGCCTAATTACTATCATGCCTTTAGTGATGTGTTTTCTAAAAAGGAGGCTGAGACGTTACCTCCACACCGGATATTTGACTGTCCTATCGAATTGTATTCAGGGGCTCCTCTACCTAAGGGAAGGACCTATCCCCTCTCTCGTCAAGAAAATGTCTCTCTTGAGGAATACATAAATGACAACTTAGCCAGAGGATTTATTCGTCCTTCCTCATCACCTGTGGGTGCAGGTTTTTTCTTCATTGGGAAAAAAGATGGAGGTCTTCGTCCCTGTATTGATTATCGAGCCTTGAATCAGATTACTGTCAAAAACAGCTATCCTCTGCCGCTCATTTCTGAGTTATTTGATCATCTTCAAGGTGCTTCTATTTTTTCCAAGTTAGATTTCCGTGGGGCCTACAATCTAGTCAGAATCCGTAAAGGAGACGAATGGAAGACGGCATTTAACACTAGATTTGGTCACTACGAGTATCTAGTAATGCCATTCGGATTGTGCAATGCACCAGCAGTATTTCAGAACATTGTTAACGAAATCTTCAGAGATTATCTAAATCAATTTGTTATCATTTATCTCGATGGCATTCTGATCTATTCGAAAACATTACAGGAACATGTACATCATGTAAGACTGGTACTTCAGAGGTTACGAGACAATTCCCTGTTCGCTAAATTGGAGAAATGCTCTTTTCATCAGACTTCCATTCCCTTTTTGGGGTATATCATTTCTGAATCAGGTTTTGAGATGGATCCTGCTAAACTTTCGGCTATCAAGGACTGGCCCAGACCAACTACTCTCAAATCCCTGGAGAGGTTTTTTGGCTTTGCCAATTACTATAGAAAGTTTATAAAGAACTTTGCTGACATCACGTCTCCGCTCACTTCTCTTACTAAGAAAGGGCAAAATTGTAAGAACTGGTCCTCTTCGGCAGTACAGGCTTTTGAAACGCTAAAATCAGCATTTTCTTCTGCACCTCTTCTCAGTCATCCAATTCCTGATCTCCAGTTTATTTTGGAGGTTGACGCTTCCTCTATAGCAGCTGGAGCTGTTCTCTCCCAACGATATCCGACTACCAGCAAGATACATCCTGTGGCGTTCTTTTCAAAAAAATTCAATCCTGCCGAGTTAAATTATGATGTGGGCAATAAGGAGCTTTTGGCTATAAAATTAGCTTTGGATGAATGGAGGCATTGGTTAGAGGGTACCAGTCAAACTTTTTTCATTCTGACAGATCACAAGAATCTTTTATACCTCCAAACAGCTACACGTCTCAATCCTCGTCAGGCTCGGTGGGCCTTGTTCTTCTCCAGGTTTAATTTTGTACTTTCCTATGTTCCTGGTTCAAAAAATTCCATGGCAGATGCTTTATCTAGGCAGTTCCAATCTTCTGAACCTTCTCCATTGGATTCAGAACCTATACTACGTCCAGTCAAAGTTTTGGCTCAAGTATCCTCTTTTCCAGTACAGCCTTTTACATGCTGCTCAAGTCTGGGTACCATCTTCTTGCAAACTACCTTCTGGTATCCTGTATGTACCCAAAGGATTACGTCTTAAGCTTCTACGTTGGGCTCACAACAGCATTTCAGCAAGTCATCCTGGAATAACCAATACATTGTGGAAACTGAAGCAGCATGTTTGGTGGTCCACTATGAGGAGGGATGTTAAGGATTATATTGCTGCTTGTAGTTCTTGTGCTTCGAACAAACAATCTTGTCATCGACCGTTTGGTCTATTACACCCTCTTCCTATTCCTCATTACCCTTGGTCTCACTTATCCATGGACTTTGTTACAGATCTTCCTGTTTCTGCTGGAAATACGACCATTTGGGTAGTGGTGGATCGGTTCTCCAAGTCTGCTCACTTCATACCTCTTCCAGGCTTGCCTTCAGCTCAAAGACTTTTTGTACTCTTTGTTCTACATATATCTCGTTTACATGGTTTTCCCACTGACATAGTCTCAGATCGTGGAGTCCAATTTGTTTCCAAATTTTGGAGGTCTTTTTGTAAGCACTTCGGAATCAACATATCTCTTTCTACTGCACATCATCCTCAATCCAACGGACAGACTGAGCGTGTAAATCAAGCCTTGGAATCTTTTCTTAACCATTATGTAGACCATCACCACTCCAACTAGTCTCAGTTATTGCCTTTGGCGGAATTAGCTCACAACTCACATTATAACGCCTCATTACAGACCTCTCCCTTTAAGGCAGCTTATGGATATGAACCTAGAACCTTTCCTATGATTACCAGTTCTACTGAAGTCCCTGGAGCAGATCGTATAGTGAAAAATTTCAGTAACCACTGGCAACTCATTCGTCAAAATCTACTTTCTTCTTCCTTAAGATATTAGACGTATGCTGATTGCAGAAGGTGCAAGACTCCTTTACTTCGTACTGGAGACAGAGTATTTTTATCCACCAGATTCATACGTCTAAAACAACCTTGTACTAAGTTGGGTCCTAAGTACATTGGACCTTTTCAAATTGTTTCCAAAGTTTGTTCTTCTGCATACCGCCTGGCCTTACCCAAGACTCTCGAGATCCATCCAGTGTTTCATGTCTCCCTACTCAAGCCAGTCATCTACAATCAGTACTCTATCAAGAGTAAACCACCTCCTCCACTTTCCGTAGAGGGAACTTCTGAGTTTGAAGTCAGCCAGATTCTGGATTCCAAGCTACGGGGCAATCGGCTGTACTACCTGGTCCATTGGAAGGGTTATCCTATCTCTGAACGATCTTGGGAACCGGCCTCTCATGTTCATGCTCCAGCTCTTGTCAAGTCTTTTCACAAGAAATACCCTGCCAGGCCCGGTCGGGTCCCCCGGAGGGGTCCTTGAGGAGGGGGCACTGTCACGCTCTGCCGCTGGGAAGCTCTGCAGTCCTCTCTGTGTGCTTGATTGGCAGGTGTCTGAGCCGCCCCTTCCTGATGATGTCACGACCAGGCTTTTTATTCCGGGCTTCCTGTTTCTCCAGTGCCCGTTTGTTTGTTCCTCTTTGTGGCTTCTGTGAGGAATTCGCTGTGGAATCTCTCTAACTGCTGCTTTTCTGTTGCCAATCTCTTCAAGGACTGACTATGCTGGGTTAACCTTCAACTTCCTGATTACCTGTTTCCAAACAATGCAAGTACTGTTTATTCTGTGAAACTTTCTAACTGCATGTTTACCTGTTTCCAAACTCTGCAAATACAGTTTATTCAGGTAAACCTTCAAACTGCTTGATATCCTGTTGCCAATCTCAGCAAGTACTGATTAATCTGTGTTAACCTTCAAACTACCTGTTGCAAACTCTGCAAGGACTGACTATTCAGTGTTAATCCTCAAACTGCCTGATATACTGTTGCAAACTCTGCAAGTTCTGACTACACAGTGTTAACCCTCAAACTGCCTGATTACCTGTTGCAAACTCTGCAAAGACTAACTACACAGTGTTAACCCTCAAACTGCCTGATAAAAAATTATGTACTCCTGCATTATTAATTGTTTCTTGTTTTACCCTTCTTCTGTCTGAGTATAAGTGGACTATCCCTGCTCTCCTGGTTCTGTGGAAGACATTTCCTGAAACCAGTTCCTTGAAGTTCTGACTACACAGTGTACTGCCAAACTCTGCAAATACTGTTTATTCTGTGAAACTTTCAATCTGCATGTTTACCTGTTTCCAAACTCTGCAAATACAGTTTATTCAGTGTAAACCTTCAAACTGCTTGATATCCTTTTGCCAATCTCAGCAAGTACTGATTAATCTGAGTTAACCTTCAAACTACCTGATTACCTGTAGCAAACTCTGCAAGTTCTGACTACACAGTGTTAACCCTCAAACTGCCTGATTACCTGTTGCAAACTCTGCAAAGACTGACTACACAGTGTTAACCCTCAAACTGCCTGATAACAAATTACCTACTCATGCATTATTAACTGTTTCTTGTTTTACCCTTCTTCTGTCTGAGTATAAGTGGACTATCCCTACTCTCCTGATTCTGTGGAAGACATTTCCTGAAACCAGTTCCTTATTCAGAAGTCTATCTGGCTGATATCTTGAATTACTTTGGGCACAGGCTATCCCTGCTCCATATCGTGAGTACATTGTTTTTTGGAGGTTTTCGTAGGGTCACGTCCTGGATTAAACTCAGAGTGCAAGGGTGTTGTTTAAGTTCGCCCTAGCATTTGGGTCTTCTTCTGGACATTTCCTAACCTGACAATACCCCTCATTTCATGAAACATATATAGATTTCCTTTTTGTTTTTAAGCACCGGTGGTTTTTGCTTTATGTACAGTTGAATACATTTTTTTACTTTATTTATTTGATTCTCACGTTTGCTGCTTTTAGCGTGCTCCCAGGCCCCAGCTGTGTTCTGCAAAACCATCATTTAAACATGAGCATTTACAGGAAGTAACAATTAGCCAATGAACATTGGTATGAAGTAGATTTCAGCATTTGTAGCAAGAAAATATGAGCTGCGTTAGTTTCAATTCAAACAGCTTTTACTTCACATTTTTTTCCAGCAAAAAATAAATGTCAATGTTTAAATACTACTAGATTACAAGTGGAGCGCTAGTGATTGCACAGGGTGCGCTATCTATATAACAATCTTGCACTAAGAATAGCGCCCAATCTGATATTACACGTCAGTGGTTAAAGATATTAACCATAGAATGTTCATCGCTCATAAGTGGTGAGTTATGTGTAGTGTTAGGTCTAGAATAAAAGTATAACAAAATACATGTATAATATATTAACATAAAGTATTTCATATATAAATATTAAATTTAAAAAATGTTTTGTTTTGTTTTATTAATAAAAGTTCTAACAATGGGCCACTTGACTACATTGTATACTCGATTTTTGTTATTTTCACAGATCATAATTTAACAGTTAAAGGGACAGTATACACTCATTTTCATATAACTGCATGTAATAGAAACTAATATAAAGAATAAGATGCACAGATACTAATATAAATATCCAGTATAAAACTGTTAAAAAACTTATTTAGTAGCTCACAGTTTAGCTCTGTTGAAAAGGTAACTGGAAAGCCCACTGCAAGTGGGAAATAAGACACTCCCCCCTCCCCCTTCTTTTGCATATGAAAAGACCCATTACACAAACAGGAGCAAGCTGGAGAAGGTAGCTGACGGTATTCTCCTAAAACTTTGGGGCTTGGTTAGGAGTCTGAAAATCAGAGCAATGTTATTTAAAAATAAGAAAACTATACATTTTTAAAAAAACAACAACTTTATGGGCTATATAAATAATCAACAAAACATTTATGCAAAGAAAAAATGAGTGCATAATGTCCCTTTAAGTGAGGTATTTTTCATCAATGTGAACCTGTAATGTATAAAAAGCTCATTTATGTCTGTGTACGGTAGGTGGTCCTGATTTTGGGACTCCGACCACATTTATACTATCTGTATATGTTCATATTACTGTTCATTTTGTAACTTTTTCTATGATTCCTCAATAAAAAAAAATTATAAAAGAAAAAGTTCTAACAATGATTTAAAGAGATATGGTATACGACAAGGTTTTGGACTGTGTAGGGCTCAAATGTGTATACATATGTGTATGTGTGTGCATGTGTGTACATATTTATGTATATGTATGTATCTGCGAGTTAACGCTACAGTGAAAGCCAGGACCTGAGTTTCGTAGCGCACCCCATAAAAGTCTAATAGGTAAAGGATTTAGAGAGGCCATGCTATCCGGACCTCCAGGTGTTAGCACAGCCAAAGCTTTCGCTAACATTTTACTTTGTAATATGGAAGTAAAAATGGGAGCGCCATGGATTGAGCTCTAATTATGTAAATGCACATAACATTGTTATGCTCGCTTGTAATTTAGACCTTTGAGTGCAATGCTCATGTAAGTGTATGTACTGTGTATAGAAAATAAGTACGCGAAAAAGAATAAAGCTAAATTTATGTTTGTTTAATTTAGCACTTTCTATTGTTTACTTTTATCTTTTCTACTGCTAGTGCCAAAAGAGCACTCACAGTAATATACAAATAGGTATTATTCATCACTTAGAATTTAAT
Source organism: Bombina bombina (assembly GCF_027579735.1). Taxonomy (NCBI): domain Eukaryota; kingdom Metazoa; phylum Chordata; class Amphibia; order Anura; family Bombinatoridae; genus Bombina; species Bombina bombina. The sequence goes on along the minus strand of NC_069499.1, from coordinate 516,034,420 downwards.
GTGTCTTTTGCACAAAAACATTGTCTGTCTCCTTTTCAGTGCTCCTAATTGGGTAAATATAATGAAAACATTTAAGCGGGGTTTTTTTTTAGCTCTCATGGGACTACTTAATGTTAAATGCAGCAAAATAACTTATTTGCAAATTTACTGCTATATGTATTGTAAAGGGGACAAACAAACAACCACAGAAGTAAAACTCAATACTGCATAGTGCCTGAATGTTACATTTACACTTATTCGGTTTTTCGCATAGTATTAAAAAGACATTAAAGTCAAAATGAACCCCTTAATGGAAGCCAACCTTAAGGACACTCAACATACAGGGTACATCCGTTTCGTTAAGGGGTTCAATTTTCATGATTAGGACAGAACATGCAAATATAAACAACTTGTCAGTTTAAGTCTATCACCTAACTTGCTTCACTTGAGGTGTTCAGCTAACTCCCAGTAGTGCAATGAATGCTTATTACTCATCTGTGCTTGTTAAGCACTAGGTCTGCAATTAAGTTATATATAGATTTAGATTTTGATGGCAGATAAGAACCATAGACCCAACAAGTCTGCCCTAAACTTCCTAAAGGTGTAATCTTATCTATTTGGTAGTATAACAACAAGGAGGATTTCCCTAATGCACAATTCCCAGACTGATAAAAATGTCCATTGAACCTGGCACTACACAAGCACTTCACTCAGGATTAAATGTAACAAATCATACCTTTATTGTTGGTGTTACAAACAAACACTCGGCAAACATATGCGTAGTGACTACCAGGAGACACAGGTATTAGTGGTGTGTGACGCCACTGACGCGTTTCACGCCCTTCTGGCGCTTTGTCAAAGACATCTTTGAAAAAGCGCCAGAAGGGCGTGAAACGCGTCAGATGACGTCACACTGCTTCCATTAGAAGCATAGTTTGCAAGTTCAAAGTTAAAGGAACAGTGGTTACACTTACCTGGATAGGGCAGAAAAAGGAAGCAATCAACGGGTGCAACCAGATTTCTGAGAAGGCAGTTTGCACAGTAAGGTGCGTACTAAACACGGATGGTTTTCATGCCAGAACTCCAAGATGACACCACTACTGACCCAAAAGCACAAGAAAAGATGGATTCAATATGCTCAAAATCATATAAATAAGCTACAGAAGTTTTGGGATTCTGTTCTGTGGAGCAATGAAACAAAACTGGAATTTTTTGACCCAATGGATCAGCTGTATGTCTGGAGGAAGAAGACTGAAGCATATGCTGAAAAAAACTCTGCCTACAGTTAAAGGGACACTGTACCCAAAAAATTTCTTTCGTGATTCAGATTGAGCATGAAATTTTAAGCAACTTTTTAATTTACTCCTATTATCAAATTTTCTTCTTTCTCTTGGTATCTTTATTTGAAATGCAAGAATGTAAGTTTAGATGCCGGCCCATTTTTGGTGAACAACCTGGGTTGTCCTTGCTGATTTGTGTATAAATACATCCACCAATAAAAAAGTGCTGTCCAGAGTACTGAAACCAAAAAAAAGCTTAGATGCCTTCTTTTTCAAATAATGATAGCAAGAGAACGAAGAAAAAATGATAATAGGAGTAAATTAGAAAGTTGCTTAAAATTGCATGCTCTTTCTGAATTACAAAAGAACATTTTTGGGTACAGTGTCCCTTTAAGCATGGTGGTGGCTTGGTGATGCTCTGGGCTGCTTCTGGCACTGAAAACCTGCAGCGTGTGGAAGGCAAGATGGATTAATTGAAGTATCAGGAAATCCTAGGAGAAAACTTCATGCCCTCTGTAAAGCTGAAGCTTGGGCATCATTGAACATTCTAACAGGACAATGATTCCAAGCATACCTCAAATTCCACCAAGGCTTGGTTGCAGAAGAAGTCCTGGAAGATACTACAGTGGCCATCACAGTCACCTGACTTGAACCCCATAGAAAATTTCTGATGGGATTTGAAGAAGGCGGTTGCAGCACGCAAACCCAAGACTATTACTGAACTGCAGGGCATTGTTCATGAGGAATGGGCTAAGATTCTGCAGGAACACTGCCAGAAGCTGGTGTCTGGCCATGCATCTCATTTGCAGCAGGTCATGACAGCAAAAGGGTGCTCTAATAAGTACTAAAGATGCTTGCCATGAAGGTGTTAAATAATTTTGAGACTGCAGAATTAATTAAAAGTTGCATTTTCGGGGGGGGCGGAGCCGGCCACGTCTGTGATGGCCGCATGATCTTTAGCTCCGGTTAAAGGAGCGTTCTCCACGGCATTGTTAGGGGATAAATGGGCCTCAGCAAACCTGGAAAAGACCACCGATTATCTGGAGAGGTGCAGGGGCACTGCAGGAGACGTCTATCTTGCCATTCGGTGAGAGCTAGCGACGAAACTTTAATCCGGAGGGCCGCAGGCCTAATTGCGCACTAACTAAAAGTGAACAACCAGCACGCACGCCACTATTGAAGGGGGTAAGATTGAAACACTCGGTGAAACAATACCTGTATATAAACTTGTTAGATGCCCCCTGTAGTGGTGATGCCAACACACGCTAATGCTTGAGAAGTAACTTAGCAGTTTGTTCAGCAACAAAGCTTGTTTGGGCCTTCCCGGAAAGGAAACAGCTACTGAAGCAGAAACCTGGCTTTCCTTGTAACCTATAGTAAATATTATGGACGACACACAGGAGTATAATGTTACATATGAACTGACTTTCTTTTTTTAATCATGTAAATAGCCCCTATCTCCGCTTCAAACAGCTTCAAACGGCATAGATCTGCAAAAGTACAAAAAAGCTGAACAATATACCACCCATCTTTTTACTAGTTGTATTCAAGCAGACCTACTCAGATTGACAAAGCGCTGTGTGCAGTTTGTAAAGAAACGAATCTACATTGCATCAAAAGAGTAATTTATTTTCCTTTCTCTATCCTGGCCTGTAATGCCCTGTGTCACCACAACACCATCAGACATTCAGACTGCATTACTGTTTAGAGACTGAAGCCCCTTTATCATACTGCTACTGAAGAGTCAGCAATGGCATCAAGACGCACACCTAAACCAGACAAAAACATTAAGGGTTTGGCACCCCCCAATGCAAAAATGGATAATTTTTTTAAAGTTCTAGAATCTTCTATGTCGAATGCATCGGAGCCACCAGATACTGAACAAGCCACTTCTGATGTAGAAGCTTCAACTCTCCTCACTAAAGCCGATATACAGAACCTGTCGACTAAAGCAGACTTCTTCACCCAGGTAGGGAAAATCATTAAGGAAGGACTATCTGAGGTCAGGAAAGATGTCTCAGACCTGGGGGATAGAGTTATGCAGGCAGAAGAAGACTTGGAACAATTTACTAACACTACAGAACTTCAAAACCGAACTTTGCAAGTCCACGACGACATGATACAACAACTCCAAAACCAAATCGAAGATCTCAACAACAGAGGGAGACGGCAGAATCTTAGAATAAGAGGCATCTCTGAGAAAGTCGTGACATCCCAAATCCAACAACACCTGCAAAAGCTATTTCAACACGTCTTGCAAGAGGACATAACAGTCATACCCCTAGACAGAGCCCATCGAGCTCTGCGCCCGAAACCACCAGAAGATAAGCCACCGAGAGACATAATCCTGCGCTTTCAAAACTTCAAGGATAAAGAGAAAATTATGACAGCCTCACGGAATACACGCCAAATCCTGTTCGAAGGAGATACAATACAAATATATGCTGATTTAAGCAATATTACACTTTCCAAGCACAGAGAGGCAAGATACCTCACCACACACCTACAGGACTTAAAGATACCCTACAGATGGGGTTTCCCTTTCTGCATCAAGGTGTTACACAACTCCCAAATTGTCACATACAGCCACCCAGATGACCTCGAGCACTTCTGTAACAGTCTAAAGATTCCAACTCCATCTATACGCTCGACACAGCCTACCACATTGTCAGGGGATAAGCTGCAAGCACCGGAACCGAAACAACAGAGACTTGCCTGGACAAGAGTTTCAAGGAATGCCAATAAAGGAAATCAAAAACCAGCCCATCAGGAAGAAGGACCATCCTGAACCTGCATTACATGAGCCAAGAGACTGGTTAACCTCATAATTACCTATTTTCTGCTATATCATTGTGCCCAGACTTTAGAAGTTCCTGGTAAAGTGTATAGAGAACGTTCTATTTATATATATATATATACAGCTATACTACTGCTTTAAAGTAAATTTATACTAACAGACCAGCCCCTACCCATCCCCCAATTAGGCCTCCCCACAAAAACTTTCAAATTCCAGAGGGAGAAGCTCCGTCATAGTAACCTCCTTTATTTACTATGACCCCCCCTTCTTACTCAAAATACTGTTTTAAGTATTGTTGTTTATTGGATTTAACTGTTACAGGTTATATTGTTATGTTATTAATGTATTATATGCTTAACTCATGTTTTTTACTCCTTCCAGCAGATTCTTATACTGGAAGAGATTGCTGCTCCTTATACTACTCCCCCTTTCCCTCCCACCCTTTCCTTGGCAGAGACGAAATTGAAAAGCATCAACTACAGGCTTTAGACCTCAGGTATAGTGGCATACAGCCAATAATCACTAACATTGGGTTCACAGACTCCCGCACCACTATATATGTAGCAACCTATAGACAGTCCAAACAACACTACACAACTGTGCTCCTCCACAATATACATGGCAGTCCCTGATATTCTATTAATTTCCCAAAATGTTAAAGGCCTAAATTCACCCACCAAGAGATCCATTGCCCTTAACTGGTTTCATAGACATAAAGGGGAGGTTCTCTTTTTGCAGGAGACACATTTCTGTAAACACGAGACACCAAAGTGCTCCTCTAAACAATTTCCAGTTGGATATTTTAATTCGGCCCCTGCTAAGCGAAATGGAGTAGGCATACTATTTAAACACAATATCCCCTTCCAACTCACTCAGAAATGTGTAGACAATGAGGGACAATTTTTGATTCTCGTAGGCACACTCTACAACCGCCCAACCACACTGGCAACATATTATGCACCAAATACTGGCCAAGCCCGTTTTTTTAAAAAACTGCTCAGAACACTATTGGAGGTGACGCAGGGCACACTGATTCTTGCAGGAGACAGTAATGTGGCTATTGAACCACCGCTAGATTGTTCCACTCATAAAAGCTCAGTACCCAAGAGCTCCAGAGGTGTCATCTTAAGAGCCCTGCGAAATGCAACATTGTTAGATACTTGGAGACTTCAACACCCTACACAAAGAACATATACTTTTTATTCAAATCCCCAAAAGTCATATTCCAGAATAGACCACATATTTATAGATCAGAGGAGCCTACACCTAGCAAAACACTCGGATATCCTGCCAACCCCATGGTCTGACCATTCGATGGTAACACTGTCCCTGGCTTTGCCGGACAAGCCCCTTACTGATACCCAATGGCGCCTAGACGAAACACTTCTGCTGCAACCATTAATTAAAGATAAAATTACGTGCTCGCTCAAAGACTATTTCCTACATAATGCAAACCCAGATACATCCCCCGCCTTAGTCTGGGAAGCCCACAAAGCTGTAATTAGGGGGGAATTTCTGAAACAGAAGTCTATATTGAGGAAAAATTATAATGAGAGATACTCTATGCTACTACAGCAGCTCCGAGATACAGAGACACTACATATGCAAACCCCAAATAATGAACAGTACATAACTCAATTAACTAAAACTAGAAGCGACTTGAATGACTTGTTCAACAAGGAGATGCAGAGAAAAGCGATCTATCTAAACAAACTCTATTTTGTAGAAGGTAATAAGGCAGGCCCCTTGCTAGCTAGAGCCCTAAAAGACCGCACTAATAACCGATTTATCCATAAATTGTCGCTGCCAACCACGCCAGGGGAACATAGCCATGACAGTAAAACAATCGCTAATATCTTTAGAGATTATTATCACACCCTATATAACATCCCTGCAACACCACACTCCTCAGACAGCGAGGCAATAGATGCCTACATACAAAGAGCCAATATTCCGAGTTTACCTGACCATATTTCGAAACAAATGGATGACCCCATATCCCTGACAGAAATGATTGCAGCCATAAACAGTACACCTTTGCGTAAAAGCCCCGGCCCGGATGGCCTCTTGGCCTCCTACTATAAACAGTTCCAATCTATCTTGGCCCCTCACCTAACTAAACTCTTTAACTCCCTCGATAAAGATGGACTCCTCTCCCCTAACCTACTAGAAGCACACATCTCGGTAATCCCTAAACCAGGAAAATCCCCCACGGAACCAAGCAACTATCGCCCGATATCCCTACTAAATGGGGATATTAAAATATATGCCAAGATCCTAGCAAACCGTATCAGTAAAATACTCCCAACCCTAGTGCATGTAGATCAGGCTGGCTTCGTTCCGCTCAGGGAGGCCAGGGACAATACAATTAGAGTTCTCCATTTAATGGAATATGCAAAAACAAAACAGATCCCTGCAGTCCTGGCCTCCACTGATGCGGAAAAGGCCTTTGACAGACTGAATTGGCCCTTTCTGCACAGTACACTACAACATTTTGGTTTCGGGGACTTAATGATCAAACAAATTTTCCACCTATACAATAGACCCTCAGCAAGAGTCCGTGCAAATGGGGTACTCTCACAAAGTTTTAACATTAGTAACGGGACTAGACAGGGATGCCCGCTATCGCCCATTCTTTTTGTCCTCACGATGGAGATCCTAGCCTGTCACATTAGGAAAACCCCAGATATACACGGTATTAGAATCGGCCCAGACTCCCACAAACTAGCCATGTTTGCAGACGATGTGTTAGTTACCCTAACCCTACCTGACATATCACTGCCCAATCTGACCCAGGAATTTAACAACTTCAGTAAATTTTCACATTTCCACATAAATTATTCCAAGTCAGAACTCCTAAATATCTCCATGACTACTAACGACTTCACGAATTTCATACCAACATGCCCATTCAGAATTCAAAATTCACATTTAAAATATCTAGGCATAGTATTATCCTCTAACCCTGCACGATGGTTCACCCTGAATTACCGGCCCCTCTTGCACTCTATACAGCATTCTCTATCCTCCTGGAGGGAAAAACCTTTGTCGTGGTGGGGCAGGATACAATCAATCAAAATGACAATACTCCCCAAAATTTTGTATATCTTACAGGCAATGCCGGTCACCCTTCCTAAGACATTTATACAACAAATACAGAAAGCCGTGAATACCTTTGTATGGGGTGGATCTCGCCCAAGAATAGCTCGGGGAACAATGTATAGATCCCTCCAAAATGGAGGACTAGGTCTACCAGAGATAAGCCTATACTATCACGCGTCTGTACTGCAGAGAATTTTGGATTGGCATTGTAGAAAAGAATCTAAAGCATGGGTAATGATTGATTCTCAACTGCTCAGGTCCCCTAACCCAGGCCCCCTCTGCTGGCTCCCTAAAAATAGGCGCACCCCTGCCTGTCAATCATCCGCACTTTATAGTCATATATTTAATACTTGGGACTACTTAATTAAAAATACACCAGCTCTGTCCACCCTAGTTTCCCCGCTTACTCCAATTTTCCCTAATATAGAATTGATGGGGGGTTACGAAACCAGGAAAAAAGACACACAAATTACTGAACTGCTGGACTCCGTGCCCATGGCGCTTCTGATTGCACAAGGCAAACTCAAAACTAGGGAGGAACTTGCACCAATTTTATTTGGCTCCGTTGCCCCCTGGCTAAAATACGCTCAATTACGACACTTTATCCAGACAACTCCCAATAAAGAAGACCTTCTTAGATTGCCAACACCATTTGAGCAGACTTGCTTAGCAGGGAAAACTGCCAGAGGTACTTTGTCATTAGCTAAAGATATGCTCCAAAATGCACAAACATCCATACTTCCCCCATATGTAGCTAAATGGCATAGAGAATTGGGTACAACAATGGACACTAAACAATGGATACAAATTTATCAGAACACACGCACCTCCTCTACCTCACCTAAAGTAATTGAACTCAATTATAAAGTCCTTATGCGCTGGTATTTGACACCAGCGAGATTAAACAACATTTACCCTGCCTCTTCCCCGTCGTGTTGGAGAGGTTGCAACGAACGAGGCACCACAATACATATGTGGTGGTCGTGCCCCAAACTGCACTCATACTGGAGGGGAATTGAGACCACATTGGGGAAACTGGCGGAAATAGACTTCTCTTTAAACCCAAGATTAATCCTGCTGAATGAGACACCCCCGCTCCAATGCAAAATTAGAAAGACACTAATACGTATAGGACTCAATTGCGCTAAAACACTGATTGCCCTGCATTGGAAGTCCCCCTCAATACCAACACTAGATAGCTGGTTACAAAGCACTGATAAAATGCTCTCATGTGAGGAATATGGCTACTTTAGAAGAGGCAAATCTGCATTCTATGCGGATGTCAGATTTTATTGGGATTCTATCACTCAAAAGGACCCCCACATCATAAGTACATTAACAGACTAGATGGGACATAAATACATCATTGAACTTCCTTTGCCCTAACAAATTTTAAAAAACTAAGGGTTGTAAACGTTGTCATAACAGAGCTGCATATAATTCTCATTCGAGGACGTCTCTGCCAGTTACCCTCCCTGTTACCCTCCCCCCCTCCCGTCCACCTCCCTTCTCTCTTCTGTTGTGTTTGTTATTTCCTTTTCCTTTTTTTTTATATTGCTCTATGGTTTAGCTGGAGAATATCTCAGGCTTGGAGATGTGAGGTGTTGGTCTATTGTAGTAGCCGCACATCAACTATAATATAATGACAGGACGAAGACCAAAATCTGCATAAAACGAACATGGACAATAAAGGACTATGCTAAGGTCTACAGCTACAAAAAGCTATAATACCCAGAAACCTACAAGCTAGAAATACGAAACTAATAGTTATTGAAGTGTACCGTAGCCTATACAAGTAGACCTCCATGAAATTGTTTGCTCAGATTACAGTCCTGTGATTTCTGCTGTTGAATTGTTTGTTTGATGTTAAAATTAATAAAAAATTATTCTTTAAAAAAAAAAAAAAGTTGCATTTTCAGTTGAATTTGGGGAAACTACTGGAAGCATTCATTGTGTTGAACTATTTCAATTGCTTTTGTTTGATTTGTTGAAAGTCTTTACATTTTGACAATAAGCCTGAGTTGCAATGGGGGTTGAATAATTTTGATTACAACTTTATATATATATATACATATATATATATATACAGGTAGCCCTCAGTTTACGCCGGGGTTAGGTTCCAGAAGGAATGGTTGTAAATCGAAACCGTTGTAAATTGAAACCCAGTTTATAATGTACGTCAATGGGAAGTGAGGGAGATAGGTTCCAGGCCCCTCTCAAAATTGTCATAAGTAACACCTAATACATTATTTTTAAAGCTTTGAAATGAAGACTTTAAATGCTAAACAGCATTATAAACCTAATCAAATAATCACACAACACAGAATATATCATTAAACTAAGTTAAATGAACAAAAACATTTGCTAAACAGCATTATAAACCTTATAAAATAATCACACAACAAGGATGGTGAGAACGGTCAAAAACAGCCCACAGACCACCTCCAAAGGCCTACAACATCTTGCTGCAGATGGTATCACTGTGCATCGTTCAACAATTCAGCGTATGAGAGAGTGATGCGGAAGAAGCCTTTTCTGCAAACATGCCACAAACAGAGTCGCTTGAGGTATGCAAACACACATTTGGACAAGCCAGCGTCATTTTGGAAGAAGGTGCTGTGGACTGATGAAACATAGATTGAGTTATTTGGTCATAACAAGGGACGTTATGCATGGCGGCTAAAGAACACAGCATTCCAAGACAAACACTTGCTAGCCATAGTAAAATTTGGTGGATGTTTCATCATGCTGTGGGGCTGTGTGGCCAGTGCCGGTACTGGGAATCTTGTTAACGTTGAGGGTCGCATGGATTCCACTCAATATCAGCAGATACTTGATAATAATGTTGAGGAATCAGTCACAAAGTTGAAGTTACGACGGAGCTGGATATTTCAACAAGACAACGCTCAAAATCTACTCTGGCATTTATGCAGAAGAACAAGTACAATGTTCTGGAATGGCCATCCCAGTCCCCAGACCTGAATATCATTGAAAATCTGTGGGGTGATTTGGAGCGATCTGTCCATGCTCAACAACCATCAAACCTAACTGAACTGGAGATGTTTTGCAAGGAGGAATGGTCCAAAATACCTTCATCCAGAATGCAGACACTCATTACAGGCTATAGGAAGCATCTAGAGGCTGTTATTTCTGCTAAAGGAGGCTGTAGAAGTCACCTTGAACAATATTTTTTTAGGGTAAACCAAGAATATTTCTAAGTTTGGAAAAATTGCTTTATCTGAATTATGAAAAAAAAATGGGTTTATGTCCTTTTAATAGGGCATAAAAGGGTTTTTATAAATGATTGGGATCATACAGTTGACTACATGTAATACTCAAAATATTATGGCCTAGATAACAAGTGCAAGTGGTTTATATTGGTAACATCACTTTTATTAATATTATTGTTATTATTATTATCATTTATTTCTAGGACGCCAACTAATCCAGCAACGCTATATACATAGGTGTAATATGCAACAGTAGCATTTCTAAGAAGCAAATGGGTAATGTGCCATGCCAAGTGTTGCCAACAGTTGTAGATCTCATTAAATGATTTACAGCCTGTGATAAATGTGTAGGGCTATTCCGGGGAATGACAGATTTATTTTCTTGATGTAGCTATGATAAACGTTAACGTATCACAGAAAGTGTTTCTCAATTCCAACCATAAGCACTCATAACAGGGCAAATTGTGAGTATTGCACTGCCTAGGTTGGTCTACTTCTCAATCACTGATTCACCTCAGATTGGGAAATCCTTAGAATCTAGCCTGTTAGCGACATTTAAGGACTGGAGATTAGCTTCACTGATTTGAAGTGTGCCACAGGGAAAGATGGTAACATAAATATTACTTTCCACATCATACACTAAAATCTAAGATTTTATTTTCCTTTTCTTCTTGTTAGTTTGAGGCACAATATTAATGTACTATATATCAAAATAAAATGATTTTCCTTTCTGGATTTTCTGCTCATTTTAGAATTTGAGAGAAATAATGTGTGTTACTGTTGGAGTACACAGAAAACAGATGTATGCCTGCAGGGGTACCTGCTAAAAAAAAATGAGAAACACTGATCTACAGGACAGCTGGGCTCATAGGCTTACATGCCAAGGGGGTTCAAGGAGATGAGTAGTCATGGTGGTCGTGAGCAGAGTGAAGGGGATGGGAGGAAGAGTATCTAGAGATAAGAGATATAGGGGGAAACAGTGTTATTGAGGGCCTTGTATGTAAGGGTCAGGATTTTGTGTTTTATTCTGGAGGCTAGAGGAAGCCAGTGAAGGGATCGGCAGAGAGGTGTAGCAGATGAGGAGTGATGTTTTAGGAAGATCAGCCTGACACTTCACTCTCAAGCCTATCTAGGTATGCTTTTCAACAAATGATACCAAGAGAACAAAGCAAATAATATAACAGAAGTAAATTAGAAAATGTTATGCTCTATCTGAATCATGAAAGTTTAATTTTGACTTTACTGTTCCTTTAACTTAAAGGGAAAGCAAACACTTTGAGACTGTAATATAACTGCTTAAAGGGACTGTCTAGTCATAATTAATTGTTCATGATTCAAATAGGGCATGTAATTTTAAACAACTTTCCAATTTACTTTTATCATCAAATTTGCTTTTTTCCCTTGGTATTATTTGTTGAAAGCTAAACCTAGGTAGGCTCATATGCTAATTTATAAGCATGTCATTTTAAACAACTTTCCAATTTACTTTTATCATCAAATTTGCTTTCTTCCCTTGGTATTATTTGTTGAAAGCTAAACCTAGGTAGGCCCATATGCTAATTTATAAGCCCTTGAAGCCTGCCTCTGATCTCAGGGCATTTTGACAGTTTTTCACAGTTAGACAGTGCAAGTTTGTGTGCCATATAAATAACACTGTGCTCACTCCAGTGGAGTTATTTTCTGAGTCAGCACTGATTGGCTAAAATGGAAGTCTGTCAAAAGAACTGAGATAAGGGGGCAGTCTGCAGAGGCTTAGATACAACGTAATCACAGAGGTAAAAACAAAATTTATGCTTACCTGATAAATTTATTTCTCTTGTGGTGTATCCAGTCCACGGATTCATCCATTACTTGTGGGATATTCTCCTTCCCAACAGGAAGCTGCAAGAGGATCACCCACAGCAGAGCTGTCTATATAGCTCCTCCCGTAACTGCCACCTCCAGTCATTCGACCGAAGACAAGCAAGAGAAAGGAGAAACTATAGGGTGCAGTGGTGACTGTAGTTTAAAAATAAAAAACACCTGCCTTAAAATGACAGGGCGGGCCGTGGACTGGATACACCACAAGAGAAATACATTTATCAGGTAAGCATAAATTTTGTTTTCTCTTGTAAGGTGTATCCAGTCCACGGATTCATCCATTACTTGTGGGATACCAATACCAAAGCTATAGGACATGGATGAAGGGAGGGACAAGGCAGGCGCTTAAACGGAAGGCACCACTGCCTGTAAGACCTTTCTCCCAAAAATAGCCTCCGAAGAAGCAAAAGTATCAAATTTGTAGAATTTAGAAAAAGTATGAAGAGAAGACCAAGTCGCAGCCTTACAAATCTGTTCAACAGAAGCCTCATTTTTAAAAGCCCATGTGGAAGCCACCGCTCTAGTGGAATGAGCTGTAATTCTTTCAGGAGGCTGCTGGCCAGCAGTCTCATAAGCTAAGCGGATTATACTTCTTAACCAAAAAGAAAGAGAAGTTGCTGAAGACTTTTCCAGAGTAGACAACAAACAATGCAGATTTTTTTTTTTAAATATCTTTATTTTTGTGTGCCACATACAGGAGGATTAACATCATGTATTCAGTAAATGCAAGACACTACAGAATAAAATAAAATAAAATAAAAAGATAAAAGGAATGACGAGTCGTAAACATGAACTGGTCTAGCCGTTACCGTCACTTATATGAAGGCCAGAAAATGTCCATAAGATTTTCACTGAAGATTAATAACTAGGCTTGTGAGACATAGGTCAGTCCCCCCATAAGGCACTTTTTAACAAACATACAATACAATTCCTATAACTTAACCAACCTTCACCAGTTCGGATGCTTCACCTCTTCTCCCTTCACTCATAACTCTCTTTTTAGTTCAACTCCCACTCTCCTCTTAGATTGGCCTCCAGTATATATTCTGTGTTCCTAAACGGTGCTATAACCATCTTACGCAATGCGATTGGGAGTTCGTGGATGAAGGGTTCCCACTTTGTGACAAATGACTTCACTCTCTTAGAAATATTGCCTAACCCATCTGATTGTTTAATAAGCATTTGGTTTAGCATTGTCTGCTTCAACTGTGTCACAGTAGGTGGGTTACGCTTTAGCCAGTTTTGGAATATCAGGCGCCTAGCTACCAACACTATATTGGACATGATTAGTCTGGAAGTTCTCGGTATGTCTCTAAGATCTAGTAGTATGATATTTCTAAACGTCAGTTCCCTGGTGTGCATATGCATACTCAGGTTCGCCCAATAAGTTATCATTTTCCAAAATTTAACCAGCTTGGGGCAGCTCCATGTCATATGTTTAATGTCCACCTCTTCCTTTCCACATTTTGGGCATTTGTTTTCCCTGTCTGCTTTCCATTTCTGGTATTTTTTGGCGTTATGTAGCTGTCATGTAAGAGTTTGAAGTGTGACTCCCTCACCTCAGACGAAAGAGTGGCTCGCTTAACCTTAAGTATACTTTCTTCTATCTCCTTACTGGAAACTTCCTCATCTAACAAGGAACTCCAGATCTCAGCAATTCTATTTAAGCATGTTGTGTTCGTAGCTTTGTTCAAGGTTTTATAGAGTGGAAATATAGAAGTATTGCCCTGCTCTGCTAACTGTACTATGTGCACAATCTGCGATTGCTCGGTTTCCTTTCTCTCCCTAAGCAATGCTGTGTGGTAATGCCTGGCCTGTAAATAGGCAACAATGCAGATGTTTGACGAAAATCTTTAGTAGCTTGTAAATAAAACTTTAAAGCACGAACCACATCAAGATTGTGTAATAGACATTCCTTCTTTGAAGAAGGATTAGGACACAGTGACGGAACAACAATCTCCTGATTGATATTCTTATTAGATATCACCTTAGGAAGAAACCCAGGTTTGGTACGCAAAACTACCTTATCTGCATGGAAGATCAGATAAGGAGAAAACAGAACTTTCCAAGATAAAAGCTTGATATCTATGGAATGCAGAGGTTCAAACGGAACCCCTTGAAGAACTTTAAGAACTAAATTTAAACTCCATGGCGGAGCAACAGGTTTAAACACAGGCTTGATTCTAACTAAAGCCTGACAAAACGCCTGAACGTCTGGAACATCCGCCAGACGCTTGTGCAAAAGAATAGACAGAGCAGAAATCTGTCCCTTTAAGGAACTAGCTGACAATCCCTTTTCCAATCCTTCTTGGAGAAAAGATAATATCCTGGGAATCCTGACTTTACTCCATTAGTAACCCTTGGATTCACACAAATGAAGATATTTACACTATATCTTATGATAGATTTTCCTGGTGACAGGCTTTCGAGCCTGAATTAAGGTATCAATGACCGACTAGGAGAAACCACGTTTTGATAAAATCAAGCGTTCAATCTCCAAGCAGTCAGACGCAGAGAAATTAGATTTGGATGGTTGAAACGACCCTGAAGTAGAAGGTCCTGCCTCAGCGGTAGAGTCCATGGTGGAAGGGATGACATGTCCACCAGATCTGCATACCAAGTCCTGCGTGGCCACGCAGGTGCTATCAAAATAACTGAAGCTCTCTCCTGCTTGATCTTGGCAATCAGACGAGGGAGCAGAGGAAACGGTGGAAACACATAAGCCAGGTTGAAAGACCAAGGCGCTGCTAGAGCATCTATCAGTGCTGCCTTGGGATCGCTGGACCTGGATCCGTAACAAGGAAGCTTGGCGTTCTGACAAGACGCCATGAGATCCAGTTCTGGTTTGCCCCAAAGTTGAATCAACTGTGCAAACACCTCCCACTCCCCCGGATGAAAAGTCTGTCGACTTAGAAAATCCGCCTCCCAGTTCTCTACTCCTGGGATATGGATAGCTGATAGATGGCAAGAGTGAACCTCTGCCCATAGAATTATTTTTGAAACCTCCAACATTGCTAGGGAACTCCTTGTTTCCCCTTGATGGTTGATGTAGGCTACAGTCGTGATATTGTCTGACTGAAACCTGATGAACCTGACCGCAGCTAGCTGAGGCCAAGCCTGAAGAGCATTGAATATCGCTCTTAGTTCCAGAATGTTTATCGGAAGGAGTGTCTCCTCCTGAGTCCACAAGCCCTGAGCCTTCAGGGAGTTCCAGACTGCACCCCAGCCCAGAAGGCTGGCATCTGTCCTTACTATTGTCCAATCTGGCCTGCGGAAGGTCATACCCTTGGACAGATGGACCCGAGATAACCACCAGAGAAGAGAATCCCTGGTCTCTTGATCCAGATTTAGTAGAGGGGACAAATCTGTGTAATCCCCATTCCACTGACTGAGCATGCAGAGTTGCAGCAGTCTGAGATGTAGGCGGACAAACGGCACTATGTCCATTGCCGCTACCATTAAGCCGATAACTTCCATACACTGAGCCACTGAAGGGCGAGAAGTAGAATAAAGAACACGGCAGGCATTTAGAAGTTTTGACAACCTGGCCTCTGTCAGGTAAATCTTCATTTCTACAGAATCTATCAGAGTTCCTAGGAAGGAAACTCTTGTGAGAGGGGATAGAGAACCCTTTTCTTCGTTCACTTTCCACCCATGCGACCTCAGGAATGCCAGAACAATGTCTGTATGGGACCTGGCGATTTGAAAATTCGACGCCTGTATTAGAATGTCGTCTAGTTAAGGGGCTACTGCTATACCCCGCGGCCTTAGGACCGCTAGGAGTGACCCCAGAACCTTTGTAAAGATTCTTGGTGCCGTGGCTAACCCAAAGGGAAGAGTCACAAACTGGTAATGCCTGTCTAGGAAGGCAAACCTGAGAAACCGATGATGATCTCTATGTATCGGAATGTGCAGATAAGCATCCTTTAAGTCCACGGTAGTCATATATTGACCCTCCTGGATCATAGGTAGGATGGTTCGAATAGTCTCCATCTTGAAGGATGGGACCCTGAGAAATTTGTTTAGGATCTTGAGATCTAAGATTGGTCTGAAGGTTCCCTCTTTCTTGGGAACCACAAACAGATTCGAATAGAAGCCTTGCCCCTGTTCCTCCTTTGGAACTGGGTGGATCACTCCCATAACTAGGAGGTCTTGAACACAATGTAAGAATGCCTCTCTCTTTATCTGGTTTGCAGATAATTGTGAGAGATGAAATCTTCCTTTTGGGGAAGAAGCTTTGAAGTCCAGAAGATATCCCTGGGACACAATTTCCAACGCCCAGGGATCCTGGACATCTCTTGCCCAAGCCTGGGCGAAGAGAGAAAGTCTGCCCCCTACTAGATCCGTTACCGGATCGGGGGCTGATATTTCATGCTGTCTTAGAGGCAGCAGCAGGTTTTTTGGCCTGCTTTCCTTTGTTCCAAGTCTGGTTAGGTCTCCAGACCGGCTTGGACTGGGCAAAATTTCCCTCTTGTTTTGTATTAGAGGAAGTTGAAGATGCGCCACTCTTAAGTTTCGAAAGGCACGAAAATTAGGCTGTTTGGTCCTTAATTTGTTGGACCTATCCTGAGGAAGGGCGTGACCTTTTCCTCCAGTAATATCAGAAATGATCTCCTTCAGTCCAGGCCCGAATAGGGTCTGCCCCTTGAAGGGAATGTTGAGAAGCTTAGACTTTGAAGTAACGTCAGCTGACCAGGATTTAAGCCATAGCGCCCTACGCGCCTGAATAGCAAAACCTGAGTTCTTAGCCGTTAGTTTGGTTAAATGAACAACGACGTCAGAAACAAATGAATTGGCTAGCTTAAGAGCGTTAAGCTTGTCAAGGATATCATCTAATGGGGTTTCTACCTGTAGAGCCTCTTCTAGAGACTCAAACCAGAAGGCCACAGCAGCAGTGACAGGAGCAATGCATGCAAGGGGCTGGAGAATAAAACCCTGTTGAATAAAAATTTTCTTAAGGTAACCCTCTAATTTTTGTCAATTGGATCTAGAAAAGCACAACTGTCCTCGACAGGGATAGTTGTACGCTTTGCTAGAGTAGAGACTGCTCCCTCCACCTTAGGGACCGTTTGCCACAAGTCCCGTGTAGCGGCATCTATGGGAAACATCTTTTTAAAAACAGGAGGGGGAGAGAACGGTACACCTGGTCTATCCCATTCTTTAGTAATAATTTCTGAAAACCTCTTAGGTATTGGAAAAACATCAGTGTAAACAGGCACTGCGTAGTATTTATCCAATTTACACAATTTCTCTGGGACTACAATGGCGTCACAGTCATCCAGAGTTGCTAAAACCTCCCTGAGCAACATGCGGAGGTGTTCAAGCTTAAATTTAAATGTAGACATATCAGAATCAGCTTGAAGTGTCTTCCCTGAGTCAGAAATATCACCCACAGATAGAAGCTCTCCTTCTTCGGCTTCTGCACATTGTGAGGGTATATCGGACATAGCTACTAAAGCGTCAGAGAGCTCTGTATTTGTTCTAGCCCCAGAGCTGTCTCGCTTTCCTTGTAACCCTGGCAGTTTGGACAATACTTCTGTAAGAGTATGATTCATAACTGCCGCCATGTCTTGTAAAGTATACGCAATGGGCGCGCTAGATGTACTTGGCACCCCTTGAGCGGGAGTTAAAGGCTCTGACACGTGGGGAGAGTTAGTCGGCATAACTTCCCCCTTGTCAATTTCCTCTGGTGATAAATCTTTTAAAGCCAGAATATGGTCTTTATAACTTATAGTAAGATCAGTGCATTTGGTACACATTCTAAGAGGGGGTTCCACAATGGCTTCTAAACATAATGAACAAGGAGTTTCCTCTATGTCAGACATATTAACAGACTAGTAATGAGAGCAGCAAGCTTTGAAAACACTTTAATTAATGTGAAAAAGCAGAATATAAAAAACGGTACTGTGCCTTTAAGAGAAAAAAACAAACACAAAAACTGCAAAACAGTGAAAAAAGCAGTTAACTCTATGAAATTTTGTATATAATAGACTAAAATAGCATTGCACCCACTTGCAAATGGATGATTAACCCCTCAGGTTCAAAAACGAAGCAAAAAAACGGTAAAAACCGTTATAACAGTCACAAGCAAACTGCCACAGCTCTACTGTGGCTCCTACCTTCCCATAAAACGACTTTTGTAGGCAAAAAAACCCTTTACAGAGGTCCACTATGTCAGGGGACTCCTTCAGGGAAGCTGGATGTCTCAGAATGTAAAAACAACTGCGCAATTAGAGCGCGAAAATAGGCCCCTCTGCACTCAAAGTCAGAGGGCCTTAAAAAACTATTCCTAGGAGTAAAATAACAGCCATGTGGAAAACTAGGCCCCAAATAAAGATTTATCACCTCAGTAAAAAACGTTCTTTATATATATGCAAACGTTTTACATACTAAGCCATAATAGAAAGTAATATGAAAATTACCCTTTACTGCAAGCATGATGCCAGTCGTTTATTAAATCACTGCAATCAGGCTTACCTTAACTATATCAGGCACTGTCAGCATTTTCTAGTTCTTATCATCCTCTATAAAAAAATATACTGAACATACCTCAGGGCAGGTAATTCTGCAGGCCATTCTCCCAGCTGAAGTTTCCCCATACTCTTCAGTTATGTGTGAGAACAGCAGTGGACCTTAGTTACAACCTGCTAAGATCATCAAAAACCTCAGGCAAATTCTTCTTCTAATTTCTGCCTGAGGTAAAAAAACAGTACAACGCCGGCACCGTTTAAAAATAACAAACTTTTGATTGAAGATAAACTACACTAATTCACCACATCTCTCTAGTTACTTCCCTTGTCGAGAGCTGCAAGAGAATGACTGGAGGTGGCAGTTAGGGGAGGAGCTATATAGACAGCTCTGCTGTGGGTGATCCTCTTGCAGCTTCCTGTTGGGAAGGAGAATATCCCACAAGTAATGGATGAATCCGTGGACTGGATACACCTTACAAGAGAAAAGTGTATTATTATAACTGTGTTGGTTAAGCAAAACTGGTGAATGGGTAATAAAGGAATTATCTATCTTTATAAACAATACAAATTGTGTAGTAGACTGTCCATTTAATTATGCACAGTAAAACAACTTTACAATATAATTTCCATATTTATTTTGCACCTATTTTGGAAATTCTGGCTGTCTGACTTGTGGAAACTGAAGGTATACATGGCAGGCTTCTCAAGACTAACCCTGCCACATATATATCCCTAATTTGCAGTTTATCACAGAATCAAGATTTATTTATTTATTTTTTATAAATAAAAAACCTTATTGAAATGAAAAAAGTACAATTCAAATGGTGCAAACACAATGCAAATTACAGTACAATACAAAATGCTGGCCGTTTCCTAACTAACAAAAAAACAACAATAATAATAAAATAATGTAATCACAATGGAGATTTTGTTAACATAATAATAGTGGCAAGCCCTGTCTTTTCTAGACTCAAGTCCAGAGAGCTCCTCCAAATAAGGAAAGTTTGACCATTTAAAAACACTTGCACGAAATAAGGTGTTATTCTGTTCTAATATTTTTTACCATCCCTTTAAATTGTAATTCAATTTTCATATTTTAGTAGAATATTTCTACTACATTTTTTTTTTTAAAAGGAGAAGGTTTTATAACATTTACACTAAAGTAAAAATTAATCTTTCATGATTCATAGCTTGCAATTTTTAGAGACTTTCTGATTTACTTACATTATCAAATTGCACAGTCTTTTTTTATATGAACAATTTATTAAGATCCTGCTCCCACAGAGCATGTGTAAGAGTTCAAAGTGTTTACAAATTTAAGTTTGTGATTGGCTGGCGGCTGTCACATGATACAGGGGGCTGGAAATGTATAGGAAATTTTGTTAAAAAAAAATCTATTATCATTTGAAATTCGGGATAAGTGATATTGCACTGTCTATGTATTATATACTTTTCGATTATACAATGCTATTGTAATTAAAGGGACAGTCTACACCAGACTGAACATAAATACATATCTTAGTATGTTTGTCGTTCATCCTCCTGCACCCCTTCTCACATACAGCAGCTGGAATGGTAAAAAAGAATATAGTTTCTGGCCACTTAGAAATGGCCACTAAACTCGCCCACTGATGATGTCATGATCTCTGAGCTGCATAATATGTCCAATCACAAACGCCTTACTAGTTGGATTCTGTAGCAGCCAAAGTTCCCCCGTGTCTAGATAAGTAAGAGAACCTCACTCCAGTGGTGCAGAGCTACACCTCAGTAAGTGATGGTCTTACAGACAGTGTCAGTTTATAGACACATCGCATCCCCTCTCCTCCCTGCTGTACATGAACACAAGTAGGTCACGGTCAGCTGACTCAAACCTGCTGCAGAAAAATGCTAATACTAAGTAAATATACTGTGTAAGACATGACTGGTGCTTTAAGATTTACATGAGATCAATACTCAAACTATCAGAACTAATACAGTTGTATTCACCAACTCAAATTCATACTCTTCCTATACAGTCCATTCACTACACCATACAGTATATAAATCAGTCTACTATAGCTGCACGCCTGCGTGACTGGGCACGTTTTTCGCTGCTACATGCACAAGTGTTAGAGGCCTACAGAAAGGCACAATAAGGAGCAGAAAGGAGGAGGGGGGAGGAGTTTGGTGGCCATTTCTGAATGGCCAGAAACTCTATTCTTTATTAGAAAACTTTTTTACCTTTCCGGCTGCTGTATGTGACAAGGTTTGCAGGAGGCACATAATAACTTATGCATTTATGTTAAGTAAAGTGTAGACTGTCCCTATAATGGTACTGTAAAAATAAAGTTTCACCTCTATTTTCACATTAGCAATGCAAACTCAACCACATTATCCTAACAATAAATGTACCTAACTCTCAATGGAATGAGGAATGTAATATGAATCTACACTCTTAGCAACACATTTACTGAGAAAATAAATTGCTGAGCCAATAATTTGTAATTAATGCTTTGTATTCTACTTGGCAAACAAACCCTGAAGAAGGCACAGCATTAGTGCCAAATTACCTCAAACGTTTATTGTATCATATATTTCACCTTAACGTTTACATTTTTAGATAATTATGAACTTTAAATAGTGATTTTTTTAAAGATTTTTTTTTATGTTTTAAATCTAGTTATGTATAAAAACCTTTTTTTATCTGCACTTTTTTTATCCACATATATTGATTAAAAATATTAGTTTCAAATGCGCTCAAGAAGAAGATCCAAGCAGGAACAAGCTGAGTTGCATTGGATTGTACTCCTTGACAGAGCCGGAAGGTAAAACGTACGTCGGAGATTCAGGGTGCTGTCATGAGGAGGGGCGAACTCTTTGCTAAACGGACACAAACTGAATAGCTAAGGAACATATGGCTATTGCAATTGTACAGCGTAGGTTTTATGCTTTTGCCTTCGGTACTTTTGCTGTTCTCAGGGTGTTATGACCCCTTAGTGAATTTATAAAATTGCACAATGGTGAATTTTAATAAAAGTGGAACAAGCTGTAACATAGGCATCTTCTGATCATTTGAGCACATATAGTTATCAAAGCCCTGTACTGTGTGAGTACCGTTGCTTCTGCACCCAACTGACACACACTGAAACAGTGTAACACTATGGGATTGTCTCTTTCTTTTCTTTGAGGTTCAAAGAACTGATACAATATATCCTGGAACTTGTTTCATTGGGAACTGTGGCTGGAAGTATCAATTTCAAATATTCATTTTTTCTTTGTGTACACAGTGATAATATATTTATTAATTTTTTCACTGGTCTCATATGTGCCAACTCACACAATGCCCTTGTCACACATATGATCTCTATTGTTTTCTCCTGGTCACACGACAGAGTCAAGGCCGTCTTTAACAAAGGGCAAAAGGGGCAGCTGCCCATGGCCCAGTCTTTGTTGAGGGGCCCAAGAGTCCTAAAAAAAAATTTTTTTAGTTCATGCCAGACTGCTGATGTCATGGAGGACACACACAGTCAGTCCTAATATTGTCACAGTCAAAAGTTCTCTGCTTATATTTATTTGTGAGAAACTGTGCCAGACCGTGCCGATGTCATGTGACATTCCAAGCTAGTGTTGTGTGCTGTTTTAGACGTGCACTGTGCAGCACTGGATGCTAAGCCCTAACTCGGTATCCAGACAATCCCACTGCATCAGAAAAGGTCCTGCTGGGGTTACCACTGTTACCAGGTAACTGCTCTGGTGGTGGGGATTGTTTCTGTGTAGGGCTGACTATAGGCGCATGCAGCTTTTTTTCCCTTTCATGATTCAGATAGAGCATGCAATTTTAAGCAACTTTCTAATTTACTCCTATTATACATTTTTCTTCATTCTCTTGCTATCTTTATTTAAAAATCATGAATGTAAAGGCCCATTTCTGGTTCAGCACCTGGGTAGTGCTTGCTGATTGGTGGCTAAATGTACTCACCAATCAACAAGCACTATCCAGATGTTGAACCAAAAGGGCCTAAGCTTGCATTCCTGCTTTTCAAGTAAAGCCACCAATCAGCAAGTGCTACCCAGGGTCTGAACCAAAAATGGGCTGGCTCCTCAGCTTATATTCCTGCTTTTTCAAATAAATATAGCAATAGAGGAGGCGGGGCTTGGCCGCACTGTGTAATGGCCGCACACTGATTTAGCTCCTGAGCCGGGACCTCCCTTGAGCGGTACCTACAATAAAATAAGCAGGCTCCAGAGCACAGTACATGGAGCAGAAGAGCTCCCTCATCCAACAGAGCAATCCAGATCGATCAAACCACCACTGTCGATAAGTGAGAGGCACAAATTCAGACCGGACCGCGAGGGCTGGGCCTAATTGCAATTACGCCATTCCCCACACCATCCGGCATCAGGTCTCGACAAAAGGTGAACTGTCCTATATCATAGACCCGACGGTCCAGCACATCACTTACAGCTGCACACTACACTCGGGCCAGTCGGTGCACAAGGCACATCAGCGCCGGGGCCTAGCGGCATAAGGTGGTCTGCGTCACAGGTCAGATTTAGGGGCGGCTAGCAAAACACAGGAGTGGCTTATTAAGGCAGCAGAAAGACCCCCACATAGTACACTAAATACCCTGAGAAGGATTCAGCCTACTCAGCCTAAACAAAAGAAGAGAGGGGGGAAAGAAAAAACGCTCACAAAGGCCAAACAAGCAGGCTATTCAGGCCATATAGCAGGGCAGCATATCCTTTAGCACTAGACAGGCGCTGCATGACAAAGGTACTTCTAGTACAGCTCTATCACTGCTTAAATGGGCAGTCACACTGAGAAATTGCCATAAAAATCTAAAGAAACCATAAAACAGCATATAAATTATACTAAAGAAAATCCAAAACGCATGCTGATAGCTACTACAGCAGATCCCACACACAGCCATTATATAATCTCAGTGAAACCACTGCAAATAGCTGAATTTATAAAGTCAGATGTTGAGATATATATTATTGTGGCTATCATTAAGGAACAGCTACTAATATAAACCACCACGAGCGAAAGGGTTCATCTGAGTGTTCGGCGGAAGCTGATAAGCTATGTCTATCTGATGTTGGGCATCCCTCACATATAGCTCAGTCATCAAAAACCAAGAAGTTTGGAGACCCTCCCAGTCTGGATGAACAGTACACCATCCAGGACACACCTTCGCTAAACAACTTGAAACAAAACCCAACCCCCCGCGCGGGTATATCAGCTAAAAAACAACAAAAAGTTGAAACATCAGCTAAAACAAAAATGATTAATCAATATCTCAAACAAGTGGAGGGACCCTAGCTCATAGAGACATGCGAGACATGTTTAATGAGATGAAAAAGGACATTAAAAAAGTTGACCGTAAAGTATCAATGCTAGAAGAGAGCCACAACACCGCTACACAAGATATCCAACATCTCTTGCAGTTAACATACAATCAAGAAGAAACAATCCATAATCTTATGGAAAAAATAGAAGATCTTGACAACAGAGAACGCAGAAACAATCTGAGAATAAGAGAGGTCCTTGAATCTGTTCAACCCGCGGCGATACCAGGTTATCTTCAAAACCTTTTCAGGACCATCAAAGGCATTAGCAATTCACCAAACATCGTCATAGAACGGGCCCATAGAGCACTCAGAGTCAAACCACCTACGAAGGCACTACCACTAGATATAATAGTTAAATTTCCTAATTATTTGGACAAGGAAGAGATCCTGAAACATGGAAGGCAAAAACATCAAATTACCCACGCAGGGTTCCCTATCCAAATTTTTTCAGATTTGAGCCCTACTACACTACAAAGCTTATTTGTGATTTCCCTATGGCCTCTAGGGAGAGAGGGGGGGATTGGGATTGGCCCCATATAACCTATTGATACAGACCTAAGTGTTAACAATAGGTAGTGCCTTATGCCAAATAGTGCAAAATGTTTAATAAAAAGAAGGACAGAAAAAGTAAAGCATATTGGGCACACTTGATGGGGGTCAAAACCAATGCTGTGGGTAGTGTGGTGTGTCGTGTATTTATTAAAACTTAACTTTTATATCAATTATAGTAAAAAAAGAGTGGAATTTTCCACCAGTGAGAATAAAACAACAACCAAATGAGTAAAAATGTGTCCGAGTGATACTCGGTACGCAAGAGCTCCTCTCTAGTGTGATACAGTGATCAGTCTGTATCACAGTGTCCGGTGGATAGCTTAAACAATAAGTGTGAGTATTCTCAACTATACGCTAGAACATATAGTGTGAGTATAAGAAT
The DNA here is from genome assembly GCF_027579735.1 of Bombina bombina. NCBI lineage: Eukaryota > Metazoa > Chordata > Amphibia > Anura > Bombinatoridae > Bombina > Bombina bombina. The sequence continues at coordinate 516,009,437 of NC_069499.1, read as the reverse complement.
AAAGTGATATATTTATTAACATTACTGATGATATTGGTACTCACACTATATGTTCTAGCGTATAGTTGAGGATACTCACACTTATTGTGGACACTACGCAGAAGAGGAGATTTCACAACCTCAATTAGTATACACAGAGCACTAAAATCACTGGTGATTGTGCTTTGTACAGTGTTTTCTTTTTGTTTGTTTTATACTGCTTTCATAACATCCAGTGGTTTACACATAGCTCCCGACACCAGCATAACACATGTCATATCTTCATCCTTCATCCTTTGCACAGGAACAATTCCTGATTGCTTTAACACACCCAATGGCCCACCCAATAAACATTATTACAATAAACGTCAAAGGGTTTAACACACCTCAGAAACTAACTATAATACTTAATGACCTATATAAACAAAAAGGGGCAATTATCCTACTCCAGGAGACACATTTCAAAAAGGGACAGGAACTCAAATGGTTTCACAACAAATACACCACAGCATACTTTTCTTCCGGTCCCTCCAAAAAGAGTGGTGTGGGCATATTGATTAGGCATGATATACCCTTGGAACTCATACACTTGGAAAAGAACACGGAGGGGAGAACTCTTATACTGACAGGCCTACTCCACGGTCGGCCTATCACATTGGTAAACACATATTTTCCAAATAAACAACAACTACTTTGCACGACACTTGGCACATACTTCACCATGCCACCAAGGACTACACTTTCTACTTACACCCACACAGCATATAGTCCCTTATCGATTATATATTAACTCATTCCATAGGCCTTACACTTATCAAAAAAGTCTCAATACTAACTAAAACATGGTCAAACCATGCCCTGGTCCTTTGTCAAATTCAATGGCCCAATAGCCCCGTGATACCCTTTATATGGAGGTTAGATGATGGCCTATTAGATCATCCACTCATACAACCTAAGGTAGAAAAAGCATTAAATTAATATTTTTAAATCAATACCACACCCAACACTTCATGGACAAATATCTGGGAGGCACACAAATGCGTCTTACAAAGGAAATTATTAAAACACAAAGCACATTTAGTGCAACAGAATAGAAATAAATACGAGTCCCTACTACAAGACTTACAACACCTAGAACAATCTCACAAAAAAGATCCAAAAACCGCTGACCTTAACACCTGCCTTAATCAAACCAGAAAAGAAAAAGAAAGCCATGATTTTGCAGCAAAAATATTATGATCAAGGAAACAAGGCAGACAAGCTTTTAGCTAGATCACTTAAATGCAAACAAATAAAGTCACACATACACCATCTCAAAACCAAGACAGGTCAAGTCAAACAGGATAGCATTTCCATTGCAGAAATATTCCATTCCTATTACTCAGCACTATATAATATTGCAGGAGCTGAGAACACCACTGAAACGCTAGATGGTAAAACCAAAGCCATTTCCACATACTTGGAAAAAATAGAATTACCTAAACTAAATAACAAACAATCCCAAAAGCTAGATCTCCCCATCAGTGTGACTGAAATAAAAACAGAAATCAAATCATTACCTATGGGAAAGAGTCCAGATCCAGACGATTTTGGTACTAAATATTATAAAAAATTTGCCAATATCCTTGCACCTAAACTCGCAAACTTATTTGGCTCCCTTAGCGCATCAGAGGGCTTCCCTGGATCTATGCTCGAGGCCCACACCACTGTCCTACCTAAGCCAGGCAGACCCCCTAATATACCTGAAAAGTTTAGGCCTATATCCCTCCTGAACACAGATGTAAAAATGTTTCCAAGAATCCTGACCGATAGGCTGAATCCCCTAATTTCACTATTGATAGCTCCTGACCAGGTGGGCTTTGTTCCGGGCAGAGAAGCAAGGGATAACACCCTAAAAATGTTACAACTAATGACACACGCACACAACACCAACCAACCTATGGCCCTTATTTCGACGGATGCCGAGAAGGCTTTTGACAGGGTGGACTGGGATTTTCTCAGGGCCACTCTGTCCAAAATGAACGTAGGTAGATATTTCATAGATTTTCTCTCTACACTAATCCCACTGCCAAAGTCAAAACTAATTCTATCCTTTCCGACTCTTTTAAAATTAGAAAAGGTACGCGACGGCTTTCCTCTGTTGCCCATATTATTTGCAATATCCATAGAGGCACTGGCAAGCAAGATTAGATCCCACCGAAACACATTAAAGGGGTATTTATGCAGTCGATGGAATACAAGCTAGCAATGTATGCGGATGACGTTCTGCTTACTTTGACAGACTTAGAAACCTCCCTGCCGGCCATTTTGCAAACATTTACAGAATATGGTAAAATATCAAATTTTCATTTAAATCTATCTAAATCAGAACTAATAAATGTAAACAGCCCTGCACAATGCATAGACAAAATGAGATAAGTTGCCCCTTACGCTTACAACAAACACAAATAAAATACCAAGGGATATTAATAGCCAGCAGTCCCCGTGACTTATATGCGGCTAACTTTTGTCTATTGCTGAACAATGTAGTAAGAGACTTATTGGGATGGAAAAACAAACCATTATCCTGGATAGGGAGAATCCATGTCGTTAAAATGAATATCCTGCCCCGCATCCTATACATACTACAAACGCTACCCATAACCTTACCAAAATATTATCTCAACCAGCTACAGGGTAATGTAGAAAAATTCATATGTAATGGAATCAAATTTAGAGTACCAAGAAGAACATATTTACCTAGAGAGAGGGGGGTTTGAGACTTCCACACATACTGCAATACCGACTAGCAACACTATTTCAAAGAATAATAGACTGGAGTCATAATTCAAACAATAAGCAATGGATTCAACTAGACAGGGTAATCTTACAAGTAGAAAATCTGGGATGTCTGGCATGGTTGCACCCAACACACAGACCAGGCAAGATTCAGGATTATCCATTGCTAGCAGAGCTTTTCACACAGTGGGACACAGTAATAAACACTTGCGCACATATCACAACATGACCAGCTCCACTGACCCCAATTATCAATAACCCTGACATTTCATTCCTGCAGAGATTAAAAGCAGAACAACCAAATCCCCTGCAGCTAAAGGAACTTATACTGAAGAATATGGCCCCAGTGGGAAAACCTCTTTCGGAATAGGAGATAGCAAGCAAAATAGGAAACACTCAAATGTCCTGGTTCATACACACTCAATTAACTCATTACCTCAACACTCACAAGTAAAAACATAATATATTGCGCCAAATAACACTTTTCGAAAACATTTGCACATTAACACACTACCCCCGACATACCATATCATCCTTGTACAAGGTCCTCCCAGACTCTAGAATCGAAGCCCTTCCTTCATATTGCCACAAATGGCCTTTAGAATTAAGCATAGATATCACACCTAAAGATTGGTCAAAATTCAAGAAATGAACAGACTGGGCACTATCTGGAAAGACATACTCATGCATATCAACAAAACATTATCCACAGATATTCCAGTGGAGCCAAGCATCTTACTATTCCACAAAATATCAAATACTAGAGACAAATTAAAGCAGTCATTACTACACATCATGATTAATAGTGCAAACAGTTTAATACCACAAAGATGGAAGTCCACAGAGGTTAAAGACATCATAGCATGGAAACACCAAGTGGACAATCTACTTTCGTTGGAGAGATACTACTTCCTTAAACATGATAAGATAGAAATACATGAATATATGACAATGAGATGGAACGCAAACAGAGATAGTTAACAATAATCCCCGCCTCAGGAACTTCCTCACTCTACCTGGACGAACCATCCCCCCTTAGCCACAATCGCTGAATCAACTACACACCCCAACAGACGTAGTGTAAATGCATACACCACATACAGAGACCACTGCAACCTAACTGAACCTAACTGAAATTGCTCAAACTTAATTTAACATAAGATACAAGTAAGAATTAAAAGTATCAGAATGCAATGCATATCAACAGCTGACTCACATTTGTAATTGTTATAATAGTATTGTTAAATTAATCTGTACTATGAAAAGTTATATAGAACACTATGTATGATCTATAATAAGCAATCAGAAGGGATTTTTTTCCCCTGTATTCTTTTGTTTTGTTTTTCATCTTCCCTATCTCAAACTATTGCTGAGGTGCAGAAGACCTGTAGAGTCATTTCAATAACCATTTCCCTTCCCTTAGCCCATGCTAATAACATAGTGACTTTTGTAACGGTCCAAGAGAGGCCGATTTTGCTATCATTGGGCCAACACCGGAAATGCATTAGACTGAAATTATACGAATAAACCATGGAGAACTTTACAGATGATATAAGTTGCTTTATAAAGTACAGCATGATTCACTTTGCTATGTACAATTTTCTCTGCTGATTTTGTGTTCCTTTGCAAGTTTTGTAAATTTTGAATACACCTCAATAAAGTATTTACAAAAAAAAAAAGATAGCAAGAGAACAAAAAAAATTTGATAATAGTAATAAATTTAAAAGTTGCCTAAAATTGCATGCTCTATCTGACTAATGAAAGAAAAAAATTGGGTTTAGTGTCCCTTTAATATTGGCTTAAATTTTAGCCGGGCGGTGTGCCGTTAAATAGGTCCTGGGGAGAACACTGACCCTGATCCTCTAATCACACATAGCATATGCGTGTATGCCACTGAATAAACAGTAATAACTTTTACTAGAAGTATTTTTACTAATAGAAATATATTGCAAAAAATGCTTCTATTGAAAACTTAAATAAACATGTGTACAATTCAATGTTGACCTTTCTATCACTTTAAGCAAATTAGACACTTAAAAACTGTATAAAAATATACCTACTATACATATATATATATATATATATATATATATGCAATACCACTGTGCACTAATTGTATTTATCAATCCAAATACTAAAAAACACCAACAGCTGCTGTGCTGCTATAAATACATGAGATTTTTACAAAACAATGACAAAAAAGGGTGCTGACCCATCCATAGGTTATATCTCTTATAAGCAATAAGTCCTACCATATAGATCATGGCTGTTCAAACTATGACTAGAGGGTCACATCTGCCCCCCACGAGTTTTTGAGGTGCATTTGGTACCACTGAACAAAAAACAGACATCAACAAATTGTCATTAAAAAAGCATTTATAAACTTATCAAAATTTAAAGGGACAGTTGTATTGTTGAAAAAGATAGATAATCCCTTTATTACCCATTCCACAATTTTGCATAACCAAACTGTTATATTAATACACTTTTTACCTCTAATTAGTAATTACCTTGTATCTTTGCAGACTGCCCCCTTATGTCAGTTTTTTTAACAGACATGCATTTCAGCCAATCAGTGCTGACTCATAAAAAACTCCATGGGAGTGAGCTATATGACACACATGAGAACTGTCTAACTGTGAAAATTTTTAAAAATGCACCGAGGGAGCCTGCAGGGGCTTTGAAATCAGCCTATGAGCCAATCTAGGTTTAGCCTTTAACAAAGAATACAAAAAAAAGCAAATTTTATAATAAAAGTAAATTGGAAGGTTTTTTAAAATTGCATGCCCCTAACTGAATCTTTGACTTGACTGTCCCTTTAACTAAGCATATGTATGTGTACCAATAATTTGTAATGTATAGCATAAACAGTTATATTAAAGGGACACTGAACTCAAAAAAAATTATTTCGTGATTTAAATAGAGCACACAATTTTAAGCAACTTTCTAATTTACTCCTATTATCAATTTTCTTCATTCTCTTGCTATATTTATTTGAAGAAAAAAAAAAGTCATCTAAGCTTTTTTTTTGTTCAGACCATGGACAGCACTTTTTTATTGGTGGATGAATTTATCCACCAATCAGCAAGAACAACCCAGGTTGTTCACCAAAAATGGGCCGGCCCGGCATCTGACTTACATTCTTGCATTTCAAATAAAGATACCAAGAGAATGAAGAAAATTTGATAATACAAGTAAATTAGAAAGTTGCTTAAAATGTCATGCTCTATCTGAATCACAAAAGAAAAAATTTGGGTTCAGTGTCCCTTTAAGTAACTAATGTTAACTAGAGTTTCATTATAATTTACTTTTATTTTGAGGTGTTATCTTTTACCATATTTTTTTAGTATAATGTTAAGAGCTGCCTGGCCAATCCCACCATTCGTGTCTGACCCTCTCTACAAAATAGATTGGGTGCCCCTGATTTAGACTGACTCACAGAGCTAAACTAAATATAAAATAGGGCGGGCCCTTCAGCCCAGTAATACTTCTAAGGAACATTCTATTAACTCTTCCTATCAGTGCCTCATCATTTAGCAGCCTTTTGTGACGTGTTTGATCTCACTAGATCATCACAGTTAACTGGCAGGGGTTACATTGCTAAAGCACAGAAAAATACATGTGGGAATAAAAATGAAGAGATATTTTATAAATAGATTTTGAATTATACTTAGTCTAACAATGTCATAATATGTGCACATTCTGTTAACATAACCTTGTTTTCAAGAGGAAATTGCTATTTGCCATGTGCCCTATGACCTTTTGCATAAAACTATTTAATCTGATTGCTCCAGGGTAACTCAACAAACAATGCTGTACACAATGTGCTATAAACACTAGTACTTTAAACCTTGCTGTAGGGTAAACAAACAGTTTATTGGGATTAGGTTTTCTTATTCTTATAGAGCATACTGTAATGAGTCCTCACGGGTAAAGATAAAAAATAAAGACTTTCTCATAATGCTGGATGTAAAGTCAAGTACCTAACTACCACTACATCGATCTCCTCACCTGGAGCTTGCCAGCTGGGGTGGATTCCCTAATCCCTTTCTTGTCACAAACACCTCTTTTGAATTGAGTAGCAGTTTATGATCCATTAGGCACTGAAATCTTGTGTCCCATGGTTAAAATAATAAAAGGAAGAAATATATTATCCCAAAACAGGTTGCAATAGCTGCTCCTCACATATGTTTATGTTGCCAGTAATCAAACTGAGACTGCTTTGCACAGATAAGGATTGATTTTTAACCTAAAGTAGCTTGACACGCTTCAAGCAAACCTACATTGGTGGGATGGAACGGTTCAATTTGGAGGACAATGTGTCCTTCTCTTTCTGCAACACTTTTTGCAGCCCAAACTCATGCACCTTGCCTCTGGCTTCATGTAGATCCTCCTTGACATGTCTAATAAACAATAAATGTGATTACCTTCGGAGGAGAAACCAAACGTGTCTGCTTTCCTCTTTTGCCAAAACTGATAGAGCTGAGCTGACGGATATTTTCTCTTCCAAAGTAGCAACATCTTGTACGCAACACAAATAATGGTTGGAAATAACAGGGCAGTACTGTAAACAGCTGATGCTTAACTCCATGGAGCCATCTGCTGGAGAAATTTCATACCACTGCATTGCAAAAAAAAGGAATCTTTCCACAAAATAAATGTTTTAAAATGATATACAGGACTTTAATACTGCAAAGTAGTCCAGGGATACAACCCTGGATAAAGCTTGTGCAATTCATGTCCTGGTCTCCTTTGTTGTGACCCACCAGAGACTGCTCTTTGGTGAAATGACTCAATGTAATTTTGCCATATACACAATCTCAGAATAACTGCAGTTTGTCAGTAAAGTACACTTTTCAAAGGGAATTTACAGATATAACAGGCAATATCAATATTTGTTTTTACTTTGATTAAAGGGACAGTCTACACCAGAATTGTTATTGTTTAAAAAGATAGATAATCCCTTTATTACCCATTCCCTAGTTTTGCATAATTAACACAGTTATATAAATACACTTTTTACCTCTGTAATTACCTTGTATCTAAGCCTCTGCAAACTGCCCCCTTATTTCAGTTCTTTTGACAGACTTGCAGTTTAGCCATTCAGTGCCTGCTCCCAGATAACTTCACGTGCACGAGCACAGTGTTATCTATATGACACACATGAACTAACACCCTCTAGTTATGACAAACTGTCAAAATGCCCTGAGAGAAGAGGCAGCCTTCAAGGGCTTAGAAATTTGCATATAAACCTCCTATGTTTAGCTTTCAACTAAGAACACCAAGAGAACAAAGCATAATTGGTGATACAAGTAAATTGGAAAATTGTTTGAAATGACATTCTCTATCTGAATCATGAAAGTTTATTTTGGACTAGACTGTCCCTTTAATTAAACATTTTGGGCCAGATTACGAGTGGAGCGCTAACAGTTATGCACAAGCAAGGGGTTTATTGCGGGTGTTTGCGAGCGTCGGGTTTATCACTCATAATACAAGTTGAAAGTAAATGCGATCACTTGAGCGCAATTAAAGTTAACGCTGGTTAACTGTTTTGAGAAACAAAAAAGTGTCACAAAAAACATCAAAACTACATTACAAAGTACAGTTACACTCATAATAACACTATCTAATAAAACATTATTTAAAAAAATATTGCAGAAAAAAGTTATAATGGCTTAAAGATATGAAGTCTCGGGTGTTAGAAAAAAAAGGCAGGCAAGGGCTTTAACATAGAGATACATACATAACCGTATACATGTATAAATATGTACTGTATATGTATGTATATATTTATATTTATGTATATATATATATATATATATATATACACATGTATATATACATATATATATATATATATATATATATATATATATATATATAATACATAGTAACAGCACCACTTCAAAATATAATGTAATAAACAGTTTAATTATATCAGTAAATTCTGAATGATCTTCTTATTAAAAGGGTGCATGAGTATAGTATCGCCACAAATACTGTCATAAATTCACACAATATTACTCAGTACACCTAGATAATTAAAAAACAACTTTATTAGTATACAAAATAGTGAAAAAAGTCACTGCCTAAAACCCTTCCCATTCCAAACATCCATCAATCATGCATACAAATAAAAGAGCCATTACACCCCAGGCGTCCCTAGGGGAATCAAAAATATGCCGCCATCTAAAAAAAAAAGCACATAAGACACAAAATGTTTCAATGCTTGATTTAGTACTTGTAATCCCGAAGATGAGGGTGTTGAATGATATAACCTGTCTCAGAGAGGGTTACTAAGCAAAATGAATCAGCAAAGTCAATGTCTGCAAGTATCATCTGCTATGTTAGTATGTCAAAACAGATAAAGCACTCTATGCGATTTCTTCTGAACCCTTACTTAAATATATGCAGGTAAATCCCAGGTAAGTTGTGTCAGTCTGTTCACACTGCATGTAACTGTCAATGCCTCTTGTCAGCGAGCGCGTTAGGGTATTAACAGGATGCCACAGTTAGTTATAATAACATAGGTGTTAGTATTAAGCCCAATACTTGCGGTTCCGTTGTAAGGCACTTCCAATCATTTGCATACGTCACGCCCAGCTCAGTCGGCTTCAGCGGCAAAATAGCTCCGTGACTCCGTGACCGCAGGCTTGTTCACAAAATCCAAAAAGTATTCATTCGGGTTCAACAAAGGGAGTTGTTTGTCCATGCCGTCTACTCATGACGACAAGTTTTCATCTGCTATGCTTGCACTGAGATACATTGAACCTGAATTAATACTTTTTGGATTTTGTGAACAAGCCTGTGGTGTGAAAGTCACAGAGCTACGGAGCTATCCTGCTGCTGAAGCCGACTGAGCTGGGCGTGACGTATGCACATGATTGGAAGTGCCTTACAACGGAACCGCAAGTATTGTGCTTAATACTAGCACCCATGTTATTATATCTAACTGTTGCATCCTGTTAATACGCTAAAACGCTGACAAAAAGCGTTGACAGCTACACACAGTGGGAACATTTCATCGCTTACTGTAGTTACAGATTGTTGCACTGAGCCAACTCGCTAATACGCTGACAAGAGGCGTTGACAGTTACATGCAGTGTGAATAGACTGACACAACTTACCTGGGATTTACCTGCATATATTTAAGTAAGGGTTCAGAAGAGATCGCATAGAGTGCGTTTATCTGTTTTGACATACTAACATAGCAGATGATACTTGCAGACATTGACTTTGCTGATTCATTTTGCTTATTAACTCTCTCTGAGACGGGTTATATCATTCAACACCCTCATCTTCGGGATTACAAGTACTATATCAAGCATTGAAACATTTGTGTCTTATGTGCCTTTTTTTTTGAGATGGCGGCATATTTTTGATTCCCTTAGGGACGCCTGGGGTGTAATCGCTCTTTTATTTGTATGCATGATTGATGGATGTTTGGAATGGGAAGGGTTTTATGTAGGCTGACCATATTGCCGCTTTAAGAAGGAACACATATGAAAAATACATATGTGAGGGTTCTTATACAAAACCATTTCTTTAAACAGTCATGAAAATAGCCCTGACATATGTATTTTTCATATGTGTTCCTTTTTAAAGCGGCAATATGGTCAGCCTAGTTTTAGGCAGTGACTTTTTTCACTATTTTGTATACTAATAAAGTTGTTTTTTCATTATCTAGGTGTGCTGAGTAATATTGTGTGAATTTATATATATATACAGTTGTGCTCATAAGTTTACATACCCTGGCAGAATTTATGATTTCTTGGCAATTTTTCAGAGAATATGAATGATAACACAAAAACTTTTCTTTCACTCATAGTTAATGTTTGGCTGAAGTCATTTATTATCAATTAACTGTGTTTACTCTTTTTAAATCATAATGACAACAGAAACTACCCAAATGACCCTGATCAAAAGTTTACATACCCTGGGGATTTTGGCCTGATAACATGCACACAAGTTGACACAAAGCGGTTTGAATGGCTATTAAAGGTAACCATCCTCACCTGTGATCTGTTTGCTTGTAATTAGTGTGTGTGTATAAAAGGTCAATAAGTTTCTGGACTCCTGACAGACCTTTGCATCTTTCATCCAGTGCTGCACTGACGTTTCTGGATTCTGAGTCATGGGGAAAGCAAAATAATTGTCAAAGGATCTGCGGGAAAAGGTAGTTGAACTGTATAAAACAGGAAAGGGATATAAAAAGATATCCAAGGAATTGAGAATGCAAATCAGCAGTGTTCAAACTTCTGCCCGTCTGGAGGACCTCTTCTGCCCGGCTTGGATGAAGACTTCTGCCCGTCTGGAGGACCACTTCGCTCGGCTTCGTTGAGGACTTCGGCCCGGTGGGGTGAAGACTTCTCATGGTAAGGTGATCTTCAAGGGGTTAGTGTTAGGTTTCATTAAGGGGGGATTGGGTGGGTTTTAGAGTAGGTTTGGGTGTGTGGATGGTGGGTTTTAATGTTGGGGGGTATTGTACTTTTTTTCAGGTAAAAGAGCTGATTACTTTGAGGCAATGGGTTAGACTTAGGTTTAGGGGTTAATAAATTTAATATAGTGGCGGCGGTGTAGGGGGGGCAGATTAGGGGTTAATAAATATAATGTAGGTGGCGGTGGGCTCCGGGAGCGGCGGTTTAGGGGTTAAAAACTTTATTTAGTTTCGGCGGGGTCCATGAGCGGCGGTTTAGGGGTTAAACACTTTATTTAGTTGCGGTGGTGTGGGGGGGGCAGATTAGGGGTGTTTAGACTCGGGGTACATGTTAGGGTGTTAGGTGTAAACGTTACCATAGGAATCAATGGGATATCGGGCAGCAGCGAACATGAGCTTTCACTGCTTTCAGACTCCCATTGATTCCTATGGTATCCGCCGCCTTATTTGATAACTAGCAAAAGTAGTCAGATAGTGCCGAACTTGCATTCGGAACATCTGGAGTGACGTAAGCATCGATCTGTGTTGGACTGAGACCGGCGGATCGTATGTTACGTCACTAAATTCTACTTTTGCCGGTCTGTAGGGTTTGATAACTAAGGCGAATCAGGCTTGGCACAAATACGCTGTGGAATTCAAGCGTATTTGCGGTTGACAGCTTGATAAATAGAGGCCTTTGTGTTTACCACCTCAATTGTGAATGTATTCCATGAATCCACCACCCTTTCTGTAAAAAAAAAAATGCTTTCTCACATTTCTCCTGAATCTGCTACCCTCTAATTTAAGATTGTGACCCCTTTGTTTGTTTTTTTGTGTGGAAAATAATAATAAAGCTTCCCCTTTATGAAAGGGATAGGAAAGTCAAAATTAAACTTGCCTGATTTATATAGAGTATGTAATTTTAAGACACTTTTAAATTCACGTCTATTTTCAAATGTGCTTTGTTCTCTTAGTATCCCTTGTTGAAAAAGAATACGCACATATCATACACCAGTGGGAGCTGCTGCTAATTGGTGCCTGCATACATTTGTCTCTTGTGATTGGCTAACTAGATGTGTTCAGCTAGTTACTAGTAGTGCAATGCTGTTCCCTCAGCAATGGATAACAAGAGAATTAAGAAAATTTGATAATAGAAGTAACTGGAAAGTTGTTTAAAAATGTATGTTCTATCTGAATCGTAAAATAACATTTTTGGGTTTACTATGCCTTTAAGTCCCTACATATATTTGAAGGTTTCAATCATGTCACCTCTTTTCCTTCTCTCATCTAAACTATACATGATTAGATCATAGTCTTTCCTTTCTTTGTACGTTTTATATTTTAGACCGTGTTCAAGGGGTGTATTTTGGCCTAGGCAAACAAGGCACTTGCCTAGGGCAGCAGATTTTTTTGGGGGCAGCACTTTTTGAGTCCCACTACATGCACACTCACTACATACTGCGTTACACACGTACACTGCACTAAACACACATACACAATAAACACACACTCACCATATACACACAGACACACACAAACATATAAAAGGAAGTGCACGTACATGAACATTTACTTTTGAAATGCCACGGGGGGGAAATGTCAAGTTACACCCTCACCAAAAAATATAACGGTCAAAATAGGCCTAAAACCTTGGGGGGGGGGGGGAAGCAGCAGAATTTTGGGTGCATAGGGCAGCACAAAACCTAAATACACCACTGCTGTGTACCATTTTAGTAGCTCTCCTTTGGACAGTTTCTAGTTTATTTATATTTTTCTGAAGATATGGTCTCCAGAACTGTACACAGTATTCCAGATGTGCCCTAACTAATGATCTGTAAATTGGCATAAGAACCTTGCTATTTCTGCTACTAATAGCTCTATCAATGCAACCAAGTATTCGACTGGCCTTACTGGCTGCACTGCTGCATTGTGTACCAAATTTTAAATCATCTGAAATAATAATTCCCAAGTCATGTTCCTCTTTAGTTATAGTTAGTAATGTACCATTGAGACTATAATTGGCCTTTGGGCTTTTGGATCCTATATGCATACATTTGCTCTTGGTAATATTACATTTCAGATCCCATTTCTTTATCTAGTCCCCCAGACTTTTAATATCACTGTTCATTTGATCAAACCCTCCTGGAACATCAACTCTGTTACAAATTTTTGTATCATCAGCAAACAAGCAAACCCTCCCCTTAAGCCCACTTCCAATATCACTTATTAAAATGTTAAACAAAACAGGCCCAAGAGCTGACCCTTGGTAAACACCACTTGTAACTGGCTCCATTAATTGAAACTCTCTGCCTTCTATCATTAAGACAGCAATCTATACACTTAATAATCTTAGCATTTACTCCAAGGCAATACATGGTGTCAAATGCTTTGCTAAATATGCAACATCTACGTGACCTCCTTGGTCTATTAAATTAGTTATATGTCAAAATAATCAATTAGATTAGTCTGACATGATCTTCCAGCAGTGAAACCATGCTGTCCTTTGCCTTCTAAGTTGTTTGTCTTAAGTTAAGACACAAGTCTTTACTTTAAAAGAGTTTAAACTTTACAGTAATATCCCTGTAATTGAAGTCAGACTGACTGGCCTATAGTTAGCAGAATCTTCCCTACTACTCTTTTTATGAAGAGAGACTAAGGCCTAGATTTGGAGTTTGGCGGTAAAAGGGCTGTTAACGCTCCGCGGGCTTTTTTCTGGCCGCACCATAAATTTAACTCTGGTATCGAGAGTTCAAACAAATGCTGCGTTAGGCTCCAAAAAAGGAGCGTAGAGCATTTTTACCGCAAATGCAACTCTCGATACCAGAGTTGCTTACGGACGCGGCCAGCCTCAAAAACGTGCTCGTGCACGATTCTCCCATAGGAAACAATGGGACTGTTTGAGCTGAAAAAAAACCTAACACCTGCAAAAAAGCAGCGTTCAGCTCCTAACGCAGCCCCATTGTTTCCTATGGGGAAACACTTCCTACGTCTGCACCTAACACTCTAACATGTACCCCGAGTCTAAACACCCCTAACCTTACACTTATTAACCCCTAATCTGCCGCCCCCGCTATCGCTGACCCCTGCATTTTTTTTTTAACCCCTAATCTGCCGCTCCGTAAACCGCCGCAACCTACGTTATCCCTATGTACCCCTAATCTGCTGCCCCTAACACCGCCGACCCCTATATTATATTTATTAACCCCTAATCTGCCCCCCACAACGTCGCCGACACCTGCCTACACTTATTAACCCCTAATCTGTCGAGCGGACCTGAGCGCTACTAACGCCGGTTCATAAAGCTCTTAACTACTGTACCCTAAAGTACACTAACACCCATAAACTACCTATGTACCCCTAAACCGAGCTCCCCCCACATCGCCGCCACTCGATTAAAATTTTTAACCCCTAATCTGCCGACCGCCACCTACGTTATACTTATGTACCCCTAATCTGCTGCCCCTAACCCCGCCGACCCCTGTATTACATTTATTAACCCCTAACCTGCCCCCCACAACGTCGCCGCCAGCTACTTAAAATAATTAACCCCTAATCTTCCGACCGCAAAGCGCCGCCACCTACGTTATCCCTATGTACCCCTAATCTGCTGCCCCTAACACCGCCGACCCCTATATTATATTTATTAACCCCTAATCTGCCCCCCTCAACGTCGCCGACACCTGCCTACACTTATTAACCCCTAATCTGCCGAGCGGACCTGAGCGCTACTATAATAAAGTTATTAACCCCTAACCCGCCTCACTAACCCTATAATAAATAGTATTAACCCCCTAATCTGCCCTCCCTAACATCGCCGACACCTAACTTCAATTATTAACCCCTAATCTGACGACCGGAGCTCACCGCTATTCTAATAAATGGATTAACCCCTAAAGCTAAGTCTAACCCTAACACTAACACCCCCCTAACTTAAATATAATTTACATCTAACGAAATAAATTAACTCTTATTAAATAACTTATTCCTATTTAAAGCTAAATACTTACCTGTAAAATAAATCCTAATATAGCTACAATATAAATTATAATTATATTATAGCTATTTTAGGATTAATATTTATTTTACAGGCAACTTTGTAATTATTTTAACCAGGTACAATAGCTATTAAATAGTTAAGAACTATTTAATAGTTACCTAGTTAAAATAATAACAAATTTATCTGTAAAATAAATCCTAACCTAAGATATAATTAAACCTAACACTACCCTATCAATAAAATAATTAAATAAACTACCTACAATTACCTACAATTAACCTAACACTACACTATCAATAAATTAATTAAACACAATTCCTACAAATAAATACAATTAAATAAACTAGCTAAAGTACAAAAAATAAAAAAGAACTAAGTTACAAAAAATAAAAAATATTTACAAACATAAGAAAAATATTACAACAATTTTAAACTAATTACACCTACTCTAAGCCCCCTAATAAAATAACAAAGACCCCCAAAATAAAAAATTCCCTACCCTATTCTAAATTAAAAAAGTTACAAGCTCTTTTACCTTACCAGCCCTGAACAGGGCCCTTTGCGGGGCATGCCCCAAGAATTTCAGCTCTTTTGCCTGTAAAAGAATAAATACAATACCCCCCCCCCCAACATTACAACCCACCACCCACATACCCCTAATCTAACCCAAACCCCCCTTAAATAAACCTAACACTAAGCCCCTGAAGATCTTCCTACCTTGTCTTCACCATCCAGGTTCACCGATCCGTCCTGAAGAGCTCCTCCGATGTCCTGATCCAAGCCCAAGCGGGGGGCTGAAGAGGTCCATGATACGGTCAAAGTCTTCATCCAAGCGGGGCAGAAGAGGATCTTCCATCCGATTGAAGTCATCATCCAGGCGGCATCTTCTATGGTCTTCCATCCGGAGCAAAGCGGCAGGATCCTGAAGACCTCCAGCGCGGAACATCCATCCGGACCGACGACTGAACGACGAATGACTGTTCCTTTAAGGGACGTCATCCAAGATGGCGTCCCTCGAATTCCGATTGGCTGATAGGATTCTATCAGCCAATCGGAATTAAGGTAGGAATTTTCTGATTGGCTGATGGAATCAGCCAATCAGAATCTAGTTCAATCCGATTGGCTGATCCAATCAGCCAATCAGATTGAGCTCGCATTCTATTGGCTGATCGGAACAGCCAATAGAATGCGAGCTCAATCTGATTGGCTGATTGGATCAGCCAATCGGATTGAACTTGATTCTGATTGGCTGATTTCATCAGCCAATCAGAAAATTCCTACCTTAATTCCGATTGGCTGATAGAATCCTATCAGCCAATCGGAATTCGAGGGACGCCATCTTGGGTGACGTCCCTTAAAGGAACAGTCATTCGTCGTTCAGTCGTCGGTCCGGATGGATGTTCCGCGCTGGAGGTCTTCAGGATCCTGCCGCTTCACTCCGGATGGAAGACCATAGAAGATGCCGCCTGGATGATGACTTCAATCGGATGGAAGATCCTCTTCTGCCCCGCTTGGATGAAGACTTTGACCGGATCATGGACCTCTTCAGCCCCCCGCTTGGGCTTGGATCAGGACATCGGAGGAGCTCTTCAGGACGGATCGGTGAACCTGGATGGTGAAGACAAGGTAGGAAGATCTTCAGGGGCTTAGTGTTAGGTTTATTTAAGGGGGGTTTGGGTTAGATTAGGGGTATGTGGGTGGTGGGTTGTAATGTTGGGGGGGGGGGTATTGTATTTATTCTTTTACAGGCAAAAGAGCTGAAATTCTTGGGGCATGCCCCGCAAAGGGCCCTGTTCAGGGCTGGTAAGGTAAAAGAGCTTGTAACTTTTTAAATTTAGAATAGGGTAGGGAATTTTTTATTTTGGGGGTCTTTGTTATTTTATTAGGGGGCTTAGAGTAGGTGTAATTAGTTTAAAATTGTTGTAATATTTTTCTTATGTTTGTAAATATTTTTTTATTTTTTGTAACTTAGTTCTTTTTTATTTTTTGTACTTTAGCTAGTTTATTTAATTGTATTTATTTGTAGGAATTGTGTTTAATTAATTTATTGATAGTGTAGTGTTAGGTTAATTGTAGGTAATTGTAGGTAGTTTATTTAATTATTTTATTGATAGGGTAGTGTTAGGTTTAATTATATCTTAGGTTAGGATTTATTTTACAGGTAAATTTGTTATTATTTTAACTAGGTAACTATTAAATAGTTCTTAACTATTTAATAGCTATTGTACCTGGTTAAAATAATTACAAAGTTGCCTGTAAAATAAATATTAATCCTAAAATAGCTATAATATAATTATAATTTATATTGTAGCTATATTAGGATTTATTTTACAGGTAAGTATTTAGCTTTAAATAGGAATAAGTTATTTAATAAGAGTTAATTTATTTCGTTAGATGTAAATTATATTTAAGTTAGGGGGGTGTTAGTGTTAGGGTTAGACTTAGCTTTAGGTGTTAATCCATTTATTAGAATAGCGGTGAGCTCCGGTCGTCAGATTAGGGGTTAATAATTGAAGTTAGGTGTCGGCGATGTTAGGGAGGGCAGATTAGGGGGTTAATACTATTTATTATAGGGTTAGTGAGGCGGGTTAGGGGTTAATAACTTTATTATAGTAGCGCTCAGGTCCGCTCGGCAGATTAGGGGTTAATAAGTGTAGGCAGGTGTCGGCGACGTTGAGGGGGGCAGATTAGGGGTTAATAAATATAATATAGGGGTCGACGGTGTTAGGGGCAGCAGATTAGGGGTACATAGGGATAACGTAGGTGGCGGCGCTTTGCGGTCGGAAGATTAGGGGTTAATTATTTTAAGTAGCTGGCGGCGACGTTGTGGGGGGCAGGTTAGGGGTTAATAAATGTAATACAGGGGTCGGCGGGGTTAGGGGCAGCAGATTAGGGGTACATAAGTATAACGTAGGTGGCGGTCGGCAGATTAGGGGTTAAAAATTTTAATCGAGTGGCGGCGATGTGGGGGGAGCTCGGTTTAGGGGTACATAGGTAGTTTATGGGTGTTAGTGTACTTTAGGGTACAGTAGTTAAGAGCTTTATGAACCGGCGTTAGCCAGAAAGCTCTTAACTCCTGCTATTTTCAGGCGGCTGGAGTTTTGTCGTTAGAGCTCTAACGCTCACTTCAGAAAGGACTCTAAATACCGGCGTTAGAAAGATCCCATTGAAAAGATAGGATACGCAAATGGCGTAGGGGGATCTGCGGTATGGAAAAGTCGCGGCTGAAAAGTGAGCGTTAGACCCTTTAATCACTGACTCCAAATACCAGCGGGCGGCCAAAACCAGCGTTAGGAGCCTCTAACGCTGGTTTTGACGGCTACCGCCGAACTCCAAATCTAGGCCTAAATTGGCAATATTCCAGTCTTTGGCACTATTGTTAACAGTGACTGGTTAAATAAATCAGCTAATGGAGTGCCTGTCACAGATCGAAGTTCTCTTAGAACCCTTGGATGAATATTATCTGGACCCACAGACTTATTCACTTTTATTTTTGTCAAAGCCCTTGAAACCTCTTCCTCTGTAAAAAAATAAATGTACTACTCACATAATCCTTTAAAGTAACATCCCTTAATCTTTACAATCTTACAAAGTAACACAATTTATGAACAGCAGCAATCTGGAGTGTCATTGCTAGTGTAAACCGGGGCTCTGTCCAATGCTCCCAACAGTATACAGTAGAAACACAATGTCCACAGCACTGCAAATGTTAATATCCTTTATTTAGACAGACATCAAGCCCTTGATGTCATCCTAAATAAATTATATTAACATTTGCAGTGCTGTGGGCATTGGGTTTCTACTAAAGACTGAACAAAAGTAATCATTTAGACAGCTTGCTATTTGTTTATCTCCTTCCATTACTCTATCATCAGTCTTGAGTCTCATTATCCCTTTGTTAGTGTTTGTCTTTTCACTGATATATCTAAAGATTTTTTTGTCACCGTTTTTTACAGATGATCACTAGAGCCTAAGTTCTCACCCACAGACACTTCAGATACTATATAACTGTTTATAAGTACTAAGTCTAATATAGTTCCTTTACATGTTAGTTCTTTCACTAGTTTTTCAAGAGAGTCCCCTTGTAAAGCTTTTAAGCATATACTTACTTCTAGTTGATTTAGCAACAGGTACTTCCCAGACTAAATCAGGTGTATTAAAGTTCCCCACTACTATAACCTTGGCCTTCATTGTAATTTTGGCTATTTCATCAATTAAAAGTCGATCTCAGGCCCGGACTGGCCATAGGGCATGCCGGGCATTTGCCCGGTGGGCCGCAGGGTTCCTTAGCCCCGCCCACAAAACAGATCCCTTAGCCCCGCCCACTGACCGGATCCATTAGCTTGCTCACCTCTGGGTCCCTTAGCCACAAGGACAACAATAGACCACAAGGCTGTTTTAAAATATACATTTTTTATTTGCTTTTTAATAATGTATTTATTTTTTATTATTGAAAATGTATTTAAAAGTCTTCCCCCTGCGCAGGCTGTAGAGAAAAGCTGCGCACAGGCTTCTGAAGGAAGAGGGAGGAAGTGGGTGGACCACATGATGCCCCATGTGAGCTGCAGTGTAGGAGCCAGATAAGAGGGTAGATCGTGTTCCTATGCTATGCAGTTATGTGGTAAGAAGCTGATATGTTTTATACTACTCTATTGCTTATTTGTTGTGAGATCCAGCAGGGCTCAGCTCCTACAGAAAACTAGTGTATGGAACATATGTGAGGGGAACGTCATAAGGGAGGGGCTGCTGGGAGAGAACAATGGTGGAGTTTGTAGTGCCAGGTGTGGGGGTTGCAGCAGAGATAAGGAGAGAAGGCATTGGTCAGGAGAAGGTTCAGGGGGGGGCTATGGGAAAGGTGTTATAAGGAGAGGGACTGCAGGAAGGAGTCACTAACCTTTTTCTTTGTTTGGGAAAGAACTTTGGATGTTGAAAGCTCAATCATTGCTAAATTGCTGCTGGTAACGTATAAAATTTTACTACTGCTTAAGCTTTCTTTATAGCAATAGCATAGCCGAAGCTGTGATTAAAATGTGTATTGTTATGTCTATAAATTAATATTAAATATATTAGTGTATCCTATATAATAATTATACTAGCCTTGTGAATTTATCACTGTGGAAAAAGTTTTTTTGTATTTTATAGCATGTTAATTTTTAGTTACTGGTAATGTTTTTAAAATTGTATTGTGGCTAGATCAGACTTATTAGGCTGTATTGGTTGATATATTTATCTGTTAGTAAGCTATACATTGCTCTGATTGATTATTTAAGTCATGTAAGACTATTTTGGTTAGATAGCTATATTATACCGCCAGGAATTCTATTCGGTTTGGACATTTGCTAGCTAAATGTTGTTAAATAAGCCATATGCCGAATTGGTTATTGTTACTGGCTAATTATAATTGTTATATCTAGTAGCATTAAATTGTGATATTTATAGTTTATTAGTTTTATTTATAGTTCAGGGGACGCTGGGCCCGGGTTTTTTCTTTCGTGATTCGGATGGGGCATGAGATTTTGGCCGGCTTCTCTGGTTCGCTCCTATAGTCGGGTTTTCTTTGTTCTCTTGGTATCTTTATGTGAAATGCAAGAATGTAAGTTTAGATGCCGGCCCATTTTTGGTGAACAACCTGGGTTGTCCTTGCTGATTGGTGATAAATTCTTCCACCAATAAAAAAGTGCTGTTCAAAGTTCTGAACTATAAAAAAAAAAAAAGCTTAGATGCCTTCTTTTTTTGATAGGGATAGCAGGAGGGCATGGGGCATTTAATGGGGGGAGTAGATTAGGGGGTTGCTTGGGGTTGCATGCTCTGTCTAAGTCATGGGGGAGGGGGTTTGTGTTCGGTGTCCCTTTAATTCCTAATAATATGGTGACCATATCCAGGATACAGACGATTTCATTGAATATTAATTAATATTAATATTTCTATACCTTGCTTTATATTATAATTTTAATATGGTAAAAATCAATTAATATGTATCTGGTCATGATCAATATTCTATTTACTGCATAAATATAATCACTGTGTTTATAAAATAAAAAAATAACCTGTTCAGAAATTAGGAAATATTTTATTTGGGTTTAAATATTAATATTTGATAATAATCGTATTGTCATTAATTGCTAGATATCTAAATAGTATTATTTTGGAGTGCGCTACTGAGATTATATAACAATTTTCTGGGGTGCACTGCTAAGATTCTACTATATGAATTGGAGGTATTGCTGACAAAAAATGTATTATTGTAATTAATTATTGATATTTATAATCCATAAATAATCTCATTAGGAGGGCACTCCTAAATTGTACTAATATTTATTGAATACACCTCCAAGATATTCTAATGAACAAAATATCTAATGGAGGGGAGAGAACGCCAAACTTTTGTGTTGGTCTTTATTATTATTAATTAAAGAAAATCAGTCGGGAGAAGGGAAGGTTATAAATTAATGGGATTACAGGGAATGAAAAACTAAAGTTTAAATTCCTTAGTACAGTGTACTGACAGAATACTAAGGGAACAGCTTAAGGAGGTTACTTTGTTAGCAAAGGGAAGTAAGGGGTGGATTGTTGTTTTAAGCATTGTTTAGAAGCTATGTAAACTAGATAAGCCAGGTTTACAGTTTCAGATGGTCATGCTTCTCCTGGATTGATTAATTAATATGCGTGATGTCCTAGGAGGAGGGGTTGCATAGGGGATATAAGCTGATAAACACCATGCAATGGCAGAAAAATAATTTTGTCTTTACGATAAGAGGTGTGATAGAGGGAATTCCTGTAAATATAGGCATGTGTGTAGATATTGTAACGGAAGTCACTCTGGTGTGGATTGTAAAAGGGGCAATGTGAATAGGCCCAGGTATTCCTTTCAAGGGCAGGGTAATACCAGCAGTGGAGTTGGATTGGGGGTTGGCCAAAACACCACTGAAGATAGATAGGTTGTTACAGGAACTACAGGCATATGAGAACATAGAGGATAAAAAATTTCTAGAGCATAGTTTGTCTGAGGGTTTTGTGGTACCAGTTTGCTGCAAGAGAAATTGGACAAGGAGGTAAAATTAGGGAGGATGGCAGACACATTTAAAGAAAAAACTATTGAGGATTTAGTAGGGCAAGTACAGGATGATCCAACACCTATCTTACCCCAGGGGAGGGTCAGTAAATGATGCAATAGCTAAAAATGATTCATTTGTTGAATACCAGTCTTTTGACAGGGCAGTGCATATGGTGCGGGTTTTGGGTAAGGGAGCTTTGTTATAAAAAATTGACATAGATTCAGCATTTCGTTCGTTGCCCCTTAACCCAGAGAGTTTTAAATGAAGGGGTTGCAAGTTTTAATGGTAACTATTATGTTGATAAAAGTTTAACCATAGGGTGTTCAATTTCGTTTAGTTCTTTTTTGCATTGGTAAAGCATTAAGAAGTCTGGTATGGGCAATGTTGTTCACTATTTAGATGATTTTTTTTGTGGATGGGCTTAGCGGGAGCTAACGATTGCGAAAGGTTAAAGGTGAATTATTTGCGAATGTTGGAAATTTTTTGGAGTACTGGTAGCTATGGAGAAGACAGAGGGGCCTTGTACCAAGCTAGTCTTGCTAGGTATAGTCATAGATTCCGTGAAGGGCCAATGCGAGTTACCAGAGGAGAAGGGGAAAAAGGCCAGGGATCTGATAAGGGAAATTGTAGGGAGGAGAAAAATATCGCTCAGGGAAATGGAGAAAGTCCTAGGAATTTTGAACTTTGCATGTAAGGTCATACCAGTGGACAGAGTATTGAAGAGAAGATTGGAGTTGAGTACCTGTGGAATAAAGAAGTCAGAACATAAAATCAGAATAACCAAATAATTGAAGGAAGATCTCAAAGTGTGGGATTCATTCTTGATCCAGTTTAATGGGGTGAGGATTTGGGAGAAGGAAATTCTATCGGAGGAACTTGAGTTTTTTATGGAAAGGGGAAAAGTGCTGCGCAGGAGGGTGACCAGAAAGTTGGAAGGAAATGGATTGGGTTAAGAACTTGGAACTGCTGGAGCTATTCCCCTTAGTGGTAGCAATAGAGTTATGGGGCGAGGAGTTGGCAAATAGAAATTTAATCTGTTGGTTGGACAACAGGGGAGTGGTAGAGGTCATCAACCTTTTATCGGCATCATCGCTACCAGTAATTAGGTACCTAAGGTATTTGGTGCTGAAATGTTTAAAGCATAACATCTGTATCAGGGCCAAACATATTCCGGGTTTCAGAAATGTAGTGGCGGACACGCTATCCCGTTTTAAATGGGAGAAGTTTAGGGTCTAGCCCCCAATGCCAGACAAGAAGGTGAATGTTGCCCTGGACTTCTTTGGCAGATTGGCAACGGATAGACGGAATCAAGGAACTCGTCAAAGGCCCTGGCACCAAGTAAATGGGCGGTTTACAGAAAATATGGGGGACTATGGTGCAAGTATAGGAAGGGGACACGAGAAGGGGAGGAAGGAAGATTCCTAGAAAGGTTCTTGGAGCTAAGGAGAGAAGGGGTTAAAAAAGAGCGGTTAGGATCAGTGCTAGCGGGGATAGCATATTGCACGCAGCTATATGGTGGAATAGATTGGACTAAGAAGTTCATAGTGAAAAAGATTGTGGGGGCATGGGGGAGAGATGAGGAGAAGGTAACAGATAGGAGGGAACCAGTAACAGAAGATAGATTGGAAAGAATGATAGGGGTATTGTCAGGGGTTTGCGCAAGCACAGACGAGGCGATAATTTTCAGGACAGCATTCATAGTGGCTTTCCACAGAGCAATGAGGATAGGGGAGCTGCTGCCAAAAAACAGGAAGGTAGGAAAAGGGGGAGTAGAAACAGGGGACGTGAGATGCGGGGAGGAAGCAGTGCTGGTATTTGTAAGACGATCCAAGACAGATACAGAAGGAAAAGGGGCATGGTTGAATATGTTAGGGACAGGAGGGACACTGTGCCCGGTGGCCTGTGTGAAAAGTTATCTAGCAACTCAAAGGGGCAAAGGGCGAACATTCCTGCGGCATGCGGATGGGTCGGAGGTAACAATCTTTCAATTCAAGAGCGTACTGCAGAGGGTGGTGAGGAAGCTAGGGTGGG